>NC_046226.1:60878998-61178998 GCF_009819885.2 Catharus ustulatus | reverse complement strand
AGCTTTACTTTAAATTCGGATGACATTTAAGACTAGGGATTGTATCAGCTCTAGGAACAAATTATTTCAACAGCTCAGGTGAACTCACTGTGCAATGACCAGCTGCACAGAAACCTGTTTGTGCCCTGCTCTCCCTCACTGGAATTATCTATAAATAAATTTAGCCCCCAATTTGGCTGGTGTGCTGCCTTACAGTATCATTTCTGCATCTGTTTCACGTGGACTAACAAATTTAAGAAACCACCCCCCCTTCCCCTCTAATTGACTTTAGCCTTGAAAATTTCGATCTCAACAGAGCAGTTTCACTGATTGCATAGTGGCAAATGGGAGATTGTCACTTGTTTTTAAAGTGCTTGCTTTTTACAGTGAAGAGCATGAAGTGTACCAGCAACGTTAACCTTCCGGAAACACACAATATTTAAATTACACTGCTCAGAGCACAGTAATTGAGCCAAACAGACATAAGTTCACATCCACTGAGCTTTCAACGCAGCAAATGCTGCCATCAATCCCTCTCAAGTGCCCGAAGGATGGTTCATATGCCCAGAATGCTGTGTATTTTTTTCCCCAACTCGTGCTGTAGATTTAATAAACTAAAAACTTCCTCTTGCAAATCTTACCTCAGCCATGTAATCTAGGGATAGTCAGATAGCGGTCTAACTCAGACCTTTCTAACATGCTTAGCTAAAACCCTGGGTAAACAATGAAATATCACTCAACACACTTTCTTTGCCACATTCTTGAGTGAGCAGACTGACAGGAGCCCATGCATAGACATGATCATACATTTGTTTAACTGCCATGTTTATAAAAAGTCTCCAGTTTATTAACAACCATTTGAAGAGACTGATCAATCATTCCAGAGTCCTCTATTTGGTTATGAGCCATGCCTGGTAATAGAAACAAGACTTTCCACAAAGGCTGTCATGAAACTTCATCCTTCAGATTCCTGTTCCTCAGCCTTTACTACACTACTTGGAAACAGAGCTATAGTAAAGGATGACCCACTTGCCTACTGAATTCCTCACAAAAATATACTTTTTTCATCCCTTTTGCAGTTTTCCAAACTCCTGAATCTACTTTGCACTCACATAGGAATACAGCAGACACCAAAACACTGAGTTGCCACACAGCTGTTGCTACCAGATCTCAGCCTGGGTGCTGCTGGATCCCAAGATAAATGAGTCTAATATTCTTAGAAAGGAAAGGACTGTCCTGCCTGTAAGGTAAAGCCAGGGCACATTCTTACTTGTTACACACCACTGCAATGGCTCTGGCATCAGAGGTACCCACTAAGATGCTTTACACTAAGAAAACAATTCAAATTTCATCCACTTAGTACTGAGTGAACCACCATAGATATCTATGTGGCTCTACCATAGGTAATTTCTAATGTGTAGATATGACCTATGGTCATATTTCAAAAGACCTCAAGAAAAGCAGCAGCTAATTGTTCCCTCTCCATCTTTATTTTTTATTTTTTCCTCAGTACATCTTGCACTGAGTTTTTGGACTCACTGCACTTTGTGGTAGTTGTGACATTTTAAGTTCTCTGTGGAGAACCTGCACATGGCACATGAACCACTACTGTGCCTCCCTCATCTTCAAAGCAAGGTACATTCACCCTGTCTGAGAACATCAAAAAGTGCTGTGCTCTCCCTGCTGGGTTACACAGGCACAAGGCAGATCAGGCAGAGACATGGGCAAAAACATTCACTCATCTAAGAAATCCAAACATCCTTTTAAAAAATTCAGGTCTAAACTATCTTTTGAGAGGAAGTGTCTTATATTCATGAATAAAAGAAATACCTTTGTTACGTGTTCAGAACATGTGGTTAAGCATTTTTTTGTTTTATAGTATTTTAAAATCTTGCTTTACTGATAAATCCAATTCTTAATGTCCAGGAAATGAGTAGATGCTCAACATTGTCTATTAACTGTCCTATCAACCTATCAAAATGACATATGGAGGTTTAATAACAGAATTTTTATTAAAATTTTTTAAGTCCAGGTGTAAAACACTTGCTATGCCACAAATAAAAAGGGTTTCCCAAAGTCAGCTGGAGCCTGCTTTGCTGGGTTTTTGCAGGGTAAGTATCTTGGAAGAAGTTTCATCCATCTCAGATAATGCCTGAACTTTAATACTACCTGCTTTAGAAACAAATTATATCAAATTATTATCCTTAGAGTCACACTCCCCCAAACTAAATGACAACACCTTTCCACTCTACTTCTACCTGCACATACCAGATCCCACAAGAAGAAATAACAACACCTACATGCATGCACTCTCAATTCCACAGTTCTAATGCATGAATCTAAAGAATTCTCAAAAACAAAGTGTTTGGAATATCATTCCAGAGGCAAGTTTTGAGTCCCTCCTTGCTCTCAAATGCAATGCAATATGTCACACTGTAGGCTAACAAACTCTTCCAAAATAAGATACTTGAGGAGATAATAATCATTGAGATTGTAGGGTTTTTTTCCTAGGGGAAGTAAAGTTGATGGTCTAGATCCTGATTCACCAACATCCACATTGACTAAAACAGAACTGTTGTTGAAAACAGTCATGAGCTGAAGTATGTTGTGGAATTTGTCCTTAAATGTCTGTAAATTTTATATTTATTTATTTATTTGTTTGTTTGTTTGTTTGTTTATTTTTTAAAGCCTTTAGATATGAAAATCTTTTCCTCCTCTAAAAGTACCCTCATCTCAAAATAAATCTGTGGTGTAAATAAGCCATACTGTGCTCATCTCAAACTCATAAAAATAGCAGCATAATTTAAGAAAAAGTACCTCAATGCACCATTTATCATCCTGTCCTATTTACAGGTATTGTCAATTAAAATGTCTCATTTATTTTCTTTCTTATTCTGGGCAGATTTATATGTGGTGTTTTCATTTCTAAAGAGAAAAAAACCTTTAAAAACACATGAATTCCCCTCCTCGGTTTAGAATAAAGCCATCTCAAGAATATAGTTATATCTTTGCCTTGATAACTTTTTCTTCACCAAGAGCTCTTGAAATCAAATGCTAGTAAAAGGAAACGATTAGTGCTGTTATTATTATCAAGCATTCACAGTGTGTAAATTTACTCAGCGCTTTACAAGCAGAGATAAGATATCCTTAGAGTCAACACAAGAGATGACAAACACGGGGACCGCACAGAACTGAGCGTCAGAGGGAGCAGGAGGGTGAAAGAGGGCGATAGGAGATGTGAAATGATCGCTTCCACGGCAGAGGCAGGCGGCGGGGAAGGAGGGAGCCCGTCCGACAGCAGGTGGGGCTGCTGCAGTGCGGGCTCGCAGGGATGGAGGGAGGGATGGAGAGAGAGGGATGGAGGAAGGGATGCTCTGCAGCTCCAAACTCACCTGCAGGAAACTCCAACTCACAACCAAGGGACAAACTGGCCCTTCACATCATTTCTTTCATCGCTTTACCTAAAGTCCCGAGTGCTTTTCTGTGTGTGATTAAAACACGGATTCACAAAGATCCGGGCCAGATGCTCGTTCCAAATCTGGATCTGTAGCAAAGCTCCACTGGCTAGTGATACACCTATACCTATGGGGAGCACACTTGAAAGACTCCTGAAAAACTGCAGTGCATCTCATTTAGAACACACTGTAAACCAAAGCTATTTTTAATACAAGAGCCATCTCCATGTGCAGGTCATTCCCAATGCCCTATGAAATTTAGGAGCATGTAAAAATGATGCCCAAAGTAGAATGCAAGAAAAAGTTTTGAGGACAAATCTTGCTAGCTGAAAGACTGAGATTATTTTCAAGTCCCAAGGCCCAGTTGTGCTGGACTAAATGGGAAGCTGAGCCCATTTTCAGGAAAGGGAATGCACAGAAAGGTGATGCCTGGTTTAGCAACCCAAACCAACCTGCAAGGATGAGAAAAGCAAGGCCTAAGGTTCAGCAGAGCTCAGTGAGAAGCACTGGGTGGCAGAGCAGAGCCCAGGCACTCTGTCAGACCCTCATTAGTGTGACAGCTTACAAGCCATGCCATGGGGTAAAAAGCGGGAGAGCCCCAGGTATCGCTCTGTGGCAGGACACAACCACAGCACGTCATCAGGTGGGCTTGGAGACCCACTGCTCATGCTCTATTTCTACCACTTCTGAGGCACTGACAAGTTGTTCTGCACATGACACAATCTCTGCCAGCACTTTGTATCTTCCAGAGTCAGGCACCATGGGACGGTTTCAACAGTTCTGGTCATTTTTCTGGCATAAGCTCATAACTGCAGCACTGGAGTGGAAACACTGCTTTGTCCCCATCCCTCCCCTGACATAAAGTTGATATGATAGAGCTAGTCTACCCTATGTTTGCTTCATTGTCCATCTTTAATCTCTCAGCATTGGTTCCATATGTGCTGAGGATGTGTTTGGGTGGATATTCACATTACTCATGTAAAACACTATCCATGTTTGCTGCTAGCTAAAACAAGTGCATTCCATCCACAGCAGCATGATACTCAGGACAAGCTGCAAAACTCACCCAAGGCACAGAATAAACTCTGTGACAATTATTGAACTCAGTCATTGCTAACTAATCATTGTGAAATTATTAGCAGCTATCTCAAGGTATCTCTGCAAGCAGCAGTTGCTGCAGTGTCAACATACCTTGAGACACACACACACGAAGTCTCTGGAGACTTTATAAATTGGTTGCTGGCCAGTGCTGCTGCCTCCTCACTGCTGCTATTACATCTGATGGTTAAATTAAGACAGCCCCACATGCTACAATCACACCTCCATTCTGTCTGGTAGACCTATGGAGATAAAGATAGACCCAAACCAAAAAAGAGTCTGATCACAGCAAGAGACAGATGCATAAAGACAGACCAAACTGTAATTTTTCCAGAGAACCTAATAATTCCACTCTTTGAAGAGCAGCACACAGAATCAAAACATACAAGAGTGGGGCTGGCCATGTCTCAGACACCACTGAGGTATTCACAGCTGCTCCCTTACCAACTGCACAGCACCTCACCAGACCCAGGGTCTCTGCCTGCCAGCCACAGACAGCAAGGGGATTCAAGGAACGAGAACAGTAAGAGGGAATGATGCCAAGCTGGGAACTCATTGACTTTTTTTTTTTCTTTTCACTGAATGATGCCACCTTTCCTCACCTTTCCACCACCTGTGTGATGCCCCTTTGCAGGGCCATGCACAACTCCCTGATGACCACAGTGTCAGAACTTGGACACACAGCAGGGTTTTCCACTCATACAGGAAGAAATGGTCAGACTGAAGCATGAAATAAATGGTTAGAGTCACTTCCAGAAGGAAAACAGACAGAAGAAAGCACTGCTCTTTACCCAGCAGGTTTGGTGCTCCCAGTAAAATGCCTGGCTACAGTAGGGGCACTCCTCTGGGAGAGGAGGAAGAAGTTGCTGTCTGGAGGATGGTAAGGGCTAGAGACTGTATTTCAGATTTGAATACACCCTCCTTTGACAAGTGTCTGCCTCACAGCCTTAGCCAATGTGCTCTCTCCAACACATGGCCTATTTTCTCACTGACTTGTATCGCACTGGGACTGCAAGAAGCCTCTGAAACCAGGGGCTCTACTTCTCCCCCACAGCCATTTTTACACCAAGTTAGTGTCACTTTTCACAGCAGGCTTAGTCCCAGCTTGCACTTTGCTTGAGAGCAGCATCCTTCCAGATGCAGCAATGCTGAATTAGTGTCAACATTCTTTCCAGAAGCAACACTCCAAATAGACGCCTACCCCTCACAGCAGAAGGGCACACTCTTAAATGCGGTAATTAATAGGCAACACAACAACAAATGCTGTAAACATTAATAACATGAAATCTTTAGTAGATTTCTTGCATCTGCTGGTAGAGGGTTTGTTTTTCATGGGAAACAAAGCAGTCACTGTGTGTAAATTATGCTCATGTCAAGTGTTAAAATGCAGTAATGCACCACTCTGGAACATGCATAGAAATGACTGCCTGGCTATGTATTTTGTACTAAAAGCAGTAACCTAATCATCAAAGTAAAGCTGAATGGGCTGTTATACACCCTCATCACAGGAGTTCTTACATGCTGTTATTTGGAATCAGCAATCCACATTTCCCTCAGAAAACCAAGCCCAAAGGGCACAGAGAAACTTCCTCACTCGCATCAGATGAATGCCTGCAATGGAGCACAGCTACATCACCTAGAATGAAGTCCACACTAAATCCCTGCACCAGTCAGAGCCACCACATCCAAACAACAGACCTGGCTGTCCACTCTTTATCCAGCCTGGATATTCTTGTGCTGGACAAGGAGCCTCATCTGTGAACAAAATTCCTGAAGCATTCCTGCCTCAGGACACTCCAAATTCCTTTGTGCACTACTTCAATGCAGAAAGTGAAGATCAGACCTTTGCAAACAGAATTTCTTTCTTCTCATCATCTGTGTTGAAGCAGTGAAGAAAAGCATCACAGTCTAAACTTGGCTTCTGGTGAAGGTGTCCCTGCCCATGGCAGGTGTTTGGAGCTAGATGATCCCCTAGAGGTCCCTTTCAGCTCAAACCATTCCATCCTTCTATTGCTTCATGATCTGCCTGGAATGCAGGAGCTCTCCTCCTCCACATGTTTTTGTCCTGTTTCTCTAACTCTGTCCTCTGGAGTTGCCAGCACAGGACATAATTTCTGCCACTTACCTTCTGGGGAAATCCCTGCTGGGAAAGGTGAGGTGTGGCTTGAAAACTGGCCCAGGCAGCATCTGACATTTCCTCGCTGAGGTCACTCTCACAGGGGGAAGTTGACTTTGGCTGGAGCACTGTGTGTTCTGGCTAGCCCAGTTGGCAGACAAATTCCCAGGGACTCCTGGCTGGGTGAACCAGAGCAGCCTGAGGCTGCACTCTGATATTCAGGAAATCCTGGGGCAGGGACACTGAGTCCAGCACAGAGCCCAGCCTTCAGTGCCCCCAGAAAAGCCTGAGCCAGCTTACAGGGAGGTTGGTGCCAAGGCTCCTGTACGAAAGGGAATCCAGCTTGTTCAGAGCAGCCTCTTCTGTGGCACTGCCAAAACCCCACAGGATCTCAGGTCCAGCGTTAGTCATGCTGCTGGTGGTAGTACACATTTATGGGGTCTGCTGTTGAGGCTCTGCCATTTAGTGCTTTGTTCAGTCAAGAAATTCAAGTTGGCTTAATCTTATTGTGTTAATGGATCTAAATATGGACATAAAGAACTTGAGCATACATAAGCACAATGAATATGAGCCTCTCATTCATCCCTGCACAGTACCCGGTAAATTGCCAGCGCAGCCCTTTGAGCTTACTAACATCTTTAGACTTGGCCTCACAAAGATTACACTCCCCACTCAGCAATTCAGCCTCCTTCTAATACTTTTAAAACAGAGGAAAGGCCAAGACCTCTAGGGAAGATGCCAAAGATTGAATGGTTGGCCCTGAAAGCAGACAAACTGCAACAGGCAGCAAAGCAAAGAGGCTATGCCAACAGTGGTGCTCTCAAGGAAAGGAAGCACAGTTTCTGTTCTGGCATCCACAGCACCCAAACATTTACACACACAATGCAGGTCCCTGCAAGGCAACAGCCAGGATCTGTTTGGAAAGGCTCTTTGCTTCTTGGAACTTTTTCAGGTTTTCTTAATGCTGTGGCTTTTCTTAGAATTCCCTCACCCTTCTGGTCATTATGGAAAGAGTAGAATCACTGGAGCCCAGGCTCCCACACTCACTGGGCCCCAGAAAGCTGAAACAGCTAAGAGCTGGAATATACTGGGTGATACTTTGTTTTCCTTCTAACAAGAAAGAACTTTCCTTTCCCTCCAAACCGCAGTAAGCACACATCAGGAAATGAGCATTTGCAAGGCTGAAATCTCAACATCGAGCATTATTTAAATTTGTAGGGCTATTTAATGTTCATCACACATTTGATCCTAACAGTGCAAGTGATTTTCTATCAGAACACTTTTTTTTCCACTTCAACAAGGAAAACTGCCCCTCCAAATATAAGCAGTGCTTGTTATTTTGAGGCAGTGAGGCAAAACATACAGCACATAGACCACATTTGGCTTGCTTAGCAGATGTCTACAGATCAGTTGATGTTAATTTCAACATAAAAGCTATTATACTTCTGGCCTCGCCCTATTAGTTGTTAAATAATTATTTATGCTTGGTAGATAAATTCTAGGAACCTTGAATAATGCCCATCAACCCTACTAATCTAACCATATTTGACACAACAGTTTTCACTCACAGAAGACCCAAGATGTAATGTTTGTTGCCTGTATGATTCTGTTTCACAACCTAAAAGGTAACCCCATATGTACATTTAAATGTAGATTGTACATAGGAAGTGTTACAATGCTACTTCACAGGCAAAGAATGAGCTTGTTTGCTTCACTGACATTTGCAACAACACTGTAGCCAGTTCCAGTTGATCACTCAGTTTATTTAAATCTGCACTTCACAATCCAGGCACTAGTGAATGTTTTTCCATAGGTGCTTTTGCTTTGCCTATGTATTTTGGCTGTACTTGTCATTGGTTAAACCCTAATGCACTGCAACCTTGTACAAAACAAAACAATAACTGGAAATGTAGATTTCCCAGTTAATAGTTTTAAGCAGCTAACCTAACTTACAGGAGTGCTATTTTTACACATTCAAAACTGTAGTTGTTGTGTGTTCTGCTTGAATGGTTTGCAAATTCCAAATAGCCAATCTACAACAAAACTTGGAACAGATATTGAGCGCAAGGCCCTGTATGAAAGTCTTTCAACCAAGTCTTTGGACATTCATATGTTTCTGTCTGAAGAAATTTAGTTGATGTTTTGTCCTCTGAAAGCACATTTTTGTGTAATTATACTTTTTATCCTTAACAGACAAGTTAGAATGTAAAGATTTGGAAAATATAAGGAATTGGAACATTCCACTGAGGAGAACTCATTCAATATGTCTATTTCTATTTTATCTGTCTGGTTAAAGGAGCACGGCTTCTCTATTATCATAGTAATGTACATTATTTCTGCATTTAAGTTTATGTGCAGTTTATGATTTTGTGTGATAAATATAAATTAGTGATGCAAAAAGGAGCAAAAGGAATTCACATTGCTTCCAGCATACTGCACTTCTTCCCCTAAAAGCTGCATGGCTTTGCTTTGCATCATTGACAAACCAAAGCTACTAAGATGTTTCAGCTGATTTCAGTGGACATTGAACAGACCCCTCTGCCCTACGAAAGACCAGGAAAGAAACCCAAGTTCCTCCAGCCCCCTGGATATCTCCATTCCAGGCTGCTCTGCACCTACAGCACTTATGCATCTCAGCCCTGTGACGAGTTCTTTCTACACCTGACCTTTGCATATGGAGATTTTTAACCCTGGGTTAAAAACGTTCAGGGAGAGCTCTAGGTTGTGTTTCACTGCTGCACCCAAGGAGGCAGAGGTCATGGCCAAAAGCAGGGTTTATTGCAGGGTTGGTTCTATGACTTTTATTAATGACAAGCCAATTTCTCTCCCCTGATGTCTGTGATAATGCAATGTATCCTTGAACTTCATGTCATAAAGCAGCAAAGGTGAGAAACTGCTGAGGCAGAAAAAATGTGGAGAAAAGACTGTAAATAAAATCATGTACATCAAATAATGCTTGTTAAACACTTGCCTTTTAGACATATGAATTTGATGTTATTCTTTCCTTTGCTTGTTGGTAACACATACCCACCTGTTAAATACAAACTGCCCAGCTAGCTAATACAGCAGGGTTTCACATGCTGGCAGGTTCCCCTAGTGTGGCTAGCTAGAAGCAAACCAAAACATGTGATGGAGGAAAGCAACGTGCTCACTAGAGCAGGGAACCAGAGTCACTAAATCCAACACCAGCCCTACATGTGGCATTAACCTAGACAGATCTTTTCTCATGCACACTTTTTTCCTCTGTGTTGGAATGGTGTTGCAGCTCTGAGGGAAGCTTTGCAATGTCAGCAGATTCTGAGACGAACTTTTAAGATCTTCAATTGCTATGAGTTTCATTAACAGCTGACACCATTGCTCAGACACTCCTAGGTGGCTTGCAGACTTTTTGCTTTTAAACACTGTTAACCATACCTCTCTGTGAATAACAGCAATAAATCAAAACCATAGAGAGATGCACTTTCACAGCAAAGCCACCAGGAAACGAAAATTGTGTTGATCCCCACAATCCCTAGACTTAAGAGGAGGGTAGTTCAGTCCTGAAGAAGACATCCTAGCCATGGCTAGCAGAGGACTGATAAGTGCAGTCAAATGTTTTCTCTGACTCTGGTACTGGTCAGAAACTGGCTTATGAACAGGGTTTCAGTAGGTCTAGCAGTGCAGTTATTACAAATTCTGTTTTGAGGAAGTGTGTATTTAACTTGCCAGGACCTCAGTTAGGTTATCTCTGTAATTCCAAGGTACTTGTTGTTCTCTTTGATGTGATTTAGCTTTTAAGGAGAGGCCATTCCCAGACAATCACATGCTGAAAATAGAAATGAGAAAGAAATATCTATTAAATGCAAAGTAGGCAGACAGGCAAGATCTCCTGCAGATAATTAGGTTCAATAGTTTCTGTCAGATGATTAAAAAGCCTGACCTTATATATTTCCTTCTGGTGCAGTTTGTTTTTCTTAGGCAGGCATCCTAACAGGTGGTTTTCTCTGAAAGAAATACTCCAGTGCAGATCAGGGATGCCCATAACTTCAGGTACTGTGGCAAGGTTTGGCAACAAACTGGATTACCTGAACGTGGGCACCTTTCAAACTGCACTGCCTGGGAGGCTGGCACAGCTGCAGTGCTGTCAGTGCCACCATGGGGCACGGCACTGAATTTTTAAATCACAGAGAAATTACAGGGGAAAAGATTAAACCTTACAATCTGGGATTTACAGGCAGAGCTGTAAGAGTGGCAAACCCTCCTGTACAGATATCAAGGGATACAGATTAGCAGTATTTTAATCTCCAATTAATTAACACTCTCTATGTCTACTACCTCTAGCAGAAATAAAATTTCTCAGAGACTTCATTAATTTTGTTTGCACTCTCCCCTATGGTTCTGTTTGAGACAGACCATGTTTTTATGATGAGGACTATTCAGTGCTGGCCCATTGAACAGCACAGCCTGCTTTGGGATCATGTCCCTTACAAACTGATGTAGCTGTGCTGTGGTTGCCTGCACCAGTCTTTTCACTGTCAGTCACTGTCCACAGATCTCTACCCTCTTTTATCAGGGTCTTTCTTTACTTAAAAGTTGGGGCAGTGCAGCATTCAGTAATCAGCAACTTCAGCACAGATTGCAGCACTAAAACCACATTCTCACTATTTAACTCCAAAAAAAACCAAATTCAACAACAATTTCATTCTTCATCAAAAAAAGCAAAATCTTTACTTAAATTTTTTGTCTGCTTTTTCTGTATCTTTCACAAAATACTCTAGTAACAGATTAGAGGAGTACCTTACTTTCATACATCCAGGGTTCTAAGGTTATACAAGGACTAATGTATACATAGATCAGCTCTCCTACAGATTTTTTGTTGTTGTTGCTCTTGTTTATGACCAAACAAGGGATAACTGTTACCAGCTCCTTCTCTGCTGTTTGCTCATTTCAGCAACAATGCACAGGCCCTGATAAGTATTCAGCAACAGCAGTGTCTGCTTTGAGCAACAAAGCTGCTCTCCCGTATCTTCTGTAACTGATTTGAGGACATTTACACCTCAGTTCAAACATCTGTGGCTGCAATTCCACCCCCACGTGTTCACACTCCTTGTTTGCAAATGCAGGAACTTGGGTTTAAGCACAACAGGCCCAGCAGTGTATCAAAGTCTCTAGACTTTTATGCCCTACATACACTGTGGAATTTCCACTGTGCACACAAAATTATTCATGATAGAAACATTGAAGGTCCGTCGTCCCCCCTCCCTCTGTGAATACCAATGAGAAACATAGCAAGAGGTTTTCTCTTGCTTCCCGATCATAGTGAGGAAAGGAAATTTGAAACCAACATGTTTTGCAGGAAGGAAAGGGAAAGTCACTGCAAAATGTTGAAGACCAGGGGTGCAAGTACATAGTTGTATTAATATCTCCCATCCCTGGAGCTGCAGTAATTTGCATGACATTATCTACCTGGGATGTTGCTATGGTTATCACCATACATAAGTAATTACCAGGGCAAATTGCACATACAGCGCACAGATTCACGCTGTCAGAAGCAAAGAATCTTTTTATACACTTGAAAACGTACATGTTCGGAAAAACACTAATCACAAAGATTCCTGATACGAGAAAAACTTCAGGAGTACTCCAAAATTGTTGTTAACTATGGTTATTGACATCTTAAGGACCAAGTCAGACCACGTCCAAGTGAAGAGAGACACTGCACAGGCTCAGCAGAAAATCAGTGGAAACAATCACCAGTTGTTGTAAGCAGAAACCAGCCAACAGGAACAGCAGAAATCCCTGCCAAAGAGTTCACAGTATAAGCAGATCAGAAAGGCAAAGAGAAGTGGTGTATCAGACAGAGCAAATGAGATTGTCAGCTCAGTTGATGGCACAGGCCATGATTATTTTGGGTAGATTATGTCATGAAACTTTCTTCTGGTAACTAGGCCCAAAAAGATGAATAGAAGAGGAGGAGAGAGTGATGTAGATGACACTCAAGCTAAGAAAAAGACAAGAGATACGGTGTGATGAAGCAGCTGGTCAGGATAAGCCAAAACTGAGTCTAATCAAAGTGGTTCTCTGAAAGGTCCCCTATTTCCTCTCCTGCCAAATTTCTGCTGCTGTTTGCAGCCTGGGATCTGGTTGTGCTCTGAGAGGTTTCCCAGGGAAGCTGAGACAAAAGTTACAGTCCATCTACACTTGTACACCCCAGCTGAAGAGAGCAACTAACACCCAGCAGAATTTGGATGAAAGTACAAATACAGGGTACCTAATGCTAGGTCATACAAAGTAAATTAGACATTAAAAGCCCACTCTGAAATACTGTTATATTTCCAACAAAATACAGCTGCACTGTAAACGGCTTGAGTTGCATTGGTGTCAATGAAAACTTTCCAACAAGTTTGAAGAAGGTGTTCTGTGTCCTCAGGAAAAGACAAAGCTTTAAAAAATAGCACAGTACTATGACCTGAATAAACCACATTAGGCTAACTGGAATGTAAAATATAATTCTGAAAAGCACAAAATATGTTTCTATAATATAATTTGAGGTGGCATACACAAGTCTCATATCCATTCAAACCAACCATATTTTCTGTGTACAGAGAAATATTGCAATTATTCCAGATTTACAAACTAACAGAATTGGGGAGAAAAAAAATGTTGTATCTTCCATTTGTAGCTTCTCTTAAAGACAAGTTCTTTTGTTTACTTAGAAATCATCTGCTTCTCTCAGACATACATTTTTACCTCCTAGTAGTACCAGCATACTATACTGCCATCAAGTATTTTGACTATTTTAGCAGATAGAACTAGAAAAACATATTGACAGAGGTATGTTCTGAGAAGGGCTTTGCTACTGGAAGCGTGACGAGAGCAGGTATGAGGCAGCAGGCAGTCAGAAAGCACAGCAGCCTTAGGGATCGTTGGCATGGCCTCAGGGAAGTCACAACTAATGATGTCCAGAAACACTGGCTAAAAATGCAAGATATGTGTAACCTTGCTAGGATAAAGGCAGACTGAAGACAAAGGGAGATGTGAAATAAGTCATCTCAGGCTTTCTCCCGGTGACTGGATGCCCACAGTGACAGAAGTTACTTTAAATGTATTTCATATAAAATAGTTTGTTGGCTTTAAATATATCAGTGAAAGGGAAAGTAAATATGTGAAGAGCAAAATGCAAGATGGGAAAAGTGAGATAAATATTGTTAGATTCAGAGGAAAAATGCTATAAACAGTAAGCAAAGCTCTTTGATTTGCACTGTTTTCCAGCCCATAAAACCCTAATATCTGCCAGCGCTTCATTAAAAGCTTATGAACTACCCAGCACGCCTGCTCCTGCATAAATATATTGCTAAAAAACATTGTTGATGTTGCAGATCTGGTATTTTGCAATGTTTCAAATAAACCTTATGTGTATAAAACTCAGATGCATTATTGACAGAAGTGTGGATGGTGAAAAAAGCCCCACAAACTCTAAAACTAATTAATCATTTGAGAGCAGTAAGTTTCTCTCAGAGGTGTTCAAAGTAATATCTCTAAACCAGAAAATGCAAATATTTTAAGAAACAGGCATTGTGGATAAAGGACTTAAGAGAAAACTACCATTTTGTGAATTGAGTAAAGGGAGCCAAAGGCATGTCTTCACCGAGGATTGAGAGTTCAAGGTCACGACAGCCCAACAGCAAAATCTGTAAATGTTCGTCTGAGTGATACAAAGATCTGGCAGTGCTAAGACTGACCAGATCAACAACTGTTCTGACTGAATGTGCAGCCTATTCCCAGCATTACAATCTCAGACTTCAGCCCTCTAAGGACAAGTAATGGCAATATCATTCCTTTTCCACAAAAAGTCATATTCGATCAATCAAATATTTATTGTTATTACCAATGGTCCCAAAAACAAGTCTGGAGAGATCAGAACATTCATGATTTCTCATCTTTCATAAGACCACTGCATTTCAGGGTTCGTTCTCACTGGAACCCAAACACAGGGCAAAATTTAAATGTTCTGATGGGCAGAACCCATATCCCTGAGGCAAAGCCTCCCAGTGTCTGGAGGTTTTCCAATATGCATTTAGCCCATTCTGCATTGCTCTTACTGTAGCTCTCCTCACAGAAGTGTCTCCAAATTGTTCTGACAACAAAACACAGAAATTAGTTTCCCACATCCCTCAAATAATTTCATATCCCTCTGCTGCTCAGATGAAGCATCAAGGTGATGTTTGATTACAACACTGACGGGGTGAATGGGTGGTAAAGCCTACCTGTTACCCATGCAAACGGCTCATCTCTTAACTAGCAGCACACACCAGCACTTGTGGATTTGCAAGCTAAAAATTCAGCACCTCAGCACAAACCCACCCCTGGAATAACGTTAAAAACAATACTAAAGATGTAGGAATAGAGACAGGAATATTAGAAAACAGGAATATTAGAAGGCCAAGACACAGAAAAGAGCCGTATCTGGCTCAAATACAAGAGCCCTGAATATTAAATGTTAATGATAACTTGGTTTTGAAGGTATGTGCTTAATAACAAACAAACCAAACAACCAAATCCTCTACCAGGCACAGCTCAGCTACACACGAGGTTTAGTTCAAAAGGAGTTCTACCAGCGTAACAACAGCACAAGCGGAAGCTGCGGTCTGGCGCAGCATCTTGGCACATCCGCGTTGGTGGTACACCCAAAGGCCACATCAGACGTGGCTTATACACCCTGCGGGCTGGGCTGACAAAACAGTTGGTGCAATTTGGAATAGTAACACCCTGAGGTCCAAAGTAACAATGGACAGACCAGCCTTGGTGGTGGAGCAACAGGGTCATTACCCTGCGATGTATAGCGTATAATTACAATCCCCTCTAGTACTTCATTTCTTGTGAACGACGTGTATAACATAGGAAAATGAATCATACTGGGAAAAGGAATCAATTACCTCTGCCCAGAGATTTTCGCGGCTGCGAACAACATAAATTTCACTCTAGCCAAAACAGACCAAAACCTTTTTCTTTGCTGTATTTTTGGGCTTCCCCTCTTCTACATTTTCAGTTCCCAAGTCGGTTCCCTTGCAGTGACGGTGACAGTGACCCCATCACGATAAATACCCTTTGTGAGAGCGCTGGCGACCTATTCTCCCCCACTTTTGGGATATCAACACTCAAGACAGCGTGGAGGGGTTTGTTTGTTTGTGTTAAAATCACACTTTTGTCCTTTCCCAAGCGATTTAGGATGACAGCAGAAACCACGATCAACCTGTCGCTCTGGCTGAACGAGCAGCAGCGGCGGGACAGTTCCGTGCCGCTGTTTCCAGTCGTCGCGGTGTGCATGGGGCTGAGCTCCGCCATCAGAGCGGCCCCTCCGCTGCCCGCGGCTCCCCGTGAGGGCTCTGCCCGCGGCCCGAGCCCCCGTGCGGACGTGGCGCAGCCGGGCCGGGCGCGCTGCCAATGGCCGGCCCGGGGGCGGAGCGGACCCAGGGCGGTGCCGGGCCGGCGGGCAGCGGAGCGGAGCGGGAGCGGGGCTGTGAGAACCGGGCCGGCGGGGCATGGCGGGCGGCGGGGCGGTGAGGGCGCTGCCCGCGCTGCTGCTGCTGCTGCTGGCGGCGGGCGCGCTGGGCAAGCCCACGGCGCGGCAGGAGCGGGCCCGGCCCGGAGCCGCGCAGCATGAGGACCGGCCCGGCTTCCAGTACGACCACGAGGCCTTCCTGGGCAAGGAGGAGGCGCGGAGCTTCGACCAGCTCAGCCCGGAGGAGAGCCGGGAGCGCCTGGGGTGAGCGCCCGGCCCGGGCGGGAGACGTGGCAGGGGGAGGGCCCGAGGTGGGCCCGGCGCGGAGCAGGCGACCTGGGACTGCTGCGTGTCCGTGGGGCAGCGGGAGCCTTTCTGCCCTGAGGGGCTTGTGCAGCGGGACCCGGCACCCCAGAGTGGGACCTGGTACCCCAGAGTGGTGCCCTGTGCCGCAGTGTGGGACTCGGTACCCCAGAGTGGTGCCCTGTACCCCAGAGTGGTGCCCTGTACCCCAGTGTAGTGCCCTGTACCCAGTGTGGGACCCTGTACTGCAGTGTAGTGCCCTGTACCTCAGAGTGGGACCCTGTACCCCAGTGTGGGACCCTGTACTGCAGTGTAGTGCCCTGTACCTCAGAGTGGGACCCTGTACTGCAGTGTAGTGCCCTGTACCTCAGAGTGCCTGCGGATCAAACCTCTGGGAATTGACTTCTCGCACACCCCGCTGGTTTTGCAAAGGAGCAGCCAACAATTCACGGTTTTGACTCTCTCCTGCCTTTTCTGGCCCCACAGCAGTAAGGCTCTCAGAGGGAGCTGTACCGGGTGTTGGATCTGCTGCCGAGGCTTAGCTGCTGCAGCTCCCTGCCTCTGGGACACTTGCCCACACCATATCAGTGTTAATCCAGTTTAAACCATTCCTTCTTTACAGCTACGTTTACAAGTCCACTTGAAGCATCTTCCCACAGGTTTCCCACTTGTGACTTCTTTGCTCACAGTGTTTCAATTTCTATTACTTCCATGCTGCTCTTTATGCAAAGAGCAGGGACCATGCCTTACTTCACTGCTTCTCCCTCCTTTACACCTACAGGAAGCCAGGTCACTAAGCAGAACTAAATTTAATAGGAGTTGAAGAAAGATCCTTTAATATAGTTACCATGAAGAAGTTTGTTTAAAATACCTGCATGTTCTCACTAAGATTGCCCCTGCCTCCCCTTCCACAGGGAGTGGCACTTGCTAATTTTCTGTCTAGTCCTGCCAGAAGCAGTAGCACTGTAATCTCACTGGGTAACCTCTTGCTCCTTTGAGAGCTGTCACTACTATTTATGTGTGTCAGGGAGTAAACAGATAAAGTGATTACCAGAAATTATCAACTTCATCCTCATTGTTTCAAGAAGGAGCAAAAGAAACCATGTTCTGAACAAACATGATCTGTGACCTAGATTCTCATGAGTTGTATCATCAAAATGGACATGCCCTCCTAATATTGGTCTGCACTTACACATAGTACAGATAATTTACTGATAATTCAGTCAGGGATACGATTTAACAGTACAGCTGTTTTTAGACAATTTTTACAAATGTTAACTCAGCAAGGGAAGGAGTTTTAACTTCCAGTGATCTCACTGGTTGCCCTTTTAGGGGTGACACAGGCATGTTTAAGTATAGCCACAGTCACCTTTTAAATGTGACTTCAGGTGACTGAAGTGGACCTCTGAGGACACATTGTGGGGTGAACACTGTGCATGACAGCATCAGGGATGTGATTCCTAGGGGCATTTGGGAAAGTTTCAGAACTTCTAGCATTTCCCAGCTTTGTAATTTTGGAGAACAGCACACTGGGAGGTAAAGAGAGGATTTAAAAAACATATTGTGGCTTAATAATCAGATATACTGAACCCCTTCTCCCCATTTTTGTTAGGGGCAACTTATGTAGTGGATTACAAACAGTCACTTCTCAGCAGGTGATTGGCTTTTAGGAAGAAGGCAGATTTAATTAAAAGCTATTTTTAAATGATTTCAGGAGAAAACAGAAACATACAGTCTGCTATTCTAACCCAAGTGCATGCTGCTGTATTTATAAGTCATTTTACCTTGCTTAGGAAATGTGGTGGCACACTGGTCATCCCAATAATAACATCAGTAAAAAGTGAGGTCCACAGTCCATACAACAGCTTTTTATCTGTGCCTTTGAGAGCCTGTAGGGAGGACTGTTTCATTGTCCCCATCTTCAGCTGAGAAGTGGGGTGGAATAGTGCACATGGAAGCAGTGGACCTATGAAAACAGGTGGAAAGGAGGAGGCATAAAACATTTTCCAGTACACAGTCCTGATTTCTTTCATGTTACACACTGCCAAGAGCTACTAGCATAATCATTTAATACCTTAACAGGAGAAAGAAATAACCAGTTAAACAAACGAAACCAAATTCATTGTGGGGAAGATCTGGTGTCAAATAGAGTCCATCATGGAGGGAAAGGGACCACTGGAAATTGATACAAAAGAGAAAAATTTTTTTAGTCAGTTAATTCACATTTTAATAATTCAGAAAGAAAATTCAGCCGCCCTTTTTTTGCCCCATAACTCAGAAACAGTGTGTTTATAAATTCAGTCTAATACTATCGGACTCACACAAGGTTGCTGGAAGTTCAGCAGAAGCTGCTGCTGTTATTTCAACAACCACTTTTGTAACAAATGCTTGGGAACAGACATTGCTTCACTGCTTGAGCAGTTCCAGTTGGCCAAGTGTGGATCCTTTGTGGAGAACCAAGATGAGGAATTGAAAAAAATGTTTAAAAGTGCAGATCTTTTTCCCTGTGTCCTGTGGCTGCCTGGAGGTTCAGGGAGCTCACCTGTGGAATGTCAAGTCAGGATTTAGACAAATCAGCTCCTGCTTTTACCCCTGCATTGCAGTGGCACATCAGTGTTCCACAGGAATAGCACCAGTCAGCCACTGATAAGGCACAGGGCACCTGCAGACAGGCAGCCCCTGCACCTCGTGGGCAGGGTCATGGGTGCTGATGTGCCCAAAGCCAGTCTGGATGTGCCAGAGGAGCAAGGAGGATGTTCTGGATGTGCTCAATTCCAATAGCAGGGACAGAAGCCAGTTTTACAAGCTCAGCCCCAAAATGGTGAGTTTATCAATTGCAGAGAGATTAATTGCAGGAGATTAGTTGCAGAAAACATAAATGGTAGAGAGACCATTGTCCCTTTTTTTTTTTTTAAACTGCAGCTGTGTCACTCCTGCTGATTTCAACAGTGCTTGAGGCTGGCAGCTTTACACTGGACAGAGGTTTATAGCTGCCAGCAGTGGCTGGAGACCTGCTGCTTCAGACTTGATATTGCTTTAGTGAGTAACAGGCATTCCTGGCAACACCAGCAATACTGGTTTCCATTGGGAATGGAAGAACAAGTGGAGGGACAGGTATGGAAGGGGACACTGTACCTGGTGTGCCTTACACAGTCATATAACTCACTTCAGCTGGGTGTCAGCCTGCTGGAAAGCCAAAAGAGAAACTGCAGGTGTCCACCAAATCCTGGATTTTTGCCCTGGTTGCCTCCAGCAAGTTTGAGTACAGGCTTTGTCCTGAAGTGGAATTGGTGTCTCCTGCTCTGAGGAACATGGCCACTCCCTGTAGGCTGTGAAGAAGAGATCCCTCTAAGACAGAAGCCTAAGAAAGCCAGGTACTCTCTGCTCACTGATTTTGGTTGTGCAAGTTCCCTTTGAATGATTTGTAGCAATGCTGAATAACGAATAGAGACATATTCCTTAAGATGATGTGTAAAATGCAGGAAAGCCTTAACCAGTAGGACAGCTACAGGAGTTCAGGGCACTCCATTTTTGTGGAAAATCAGGGCCATATAAAGATTACTAAAATTGGCCTGACATGCAGTTTGGGTTTCTGCCAACTGTTAAAGATGCTGATCTCTTTTTACAGGAAGATTGTGGACAGAATAGATGACAACAAAGACGGCTATATCACAACAGAGGAATTAAAAAACTGGATTAAACGAGTGCAGAAACGCTACATCTATGAAAACGTGGCTAAAGTCTGGAAAGACTATGATCTCAACAAGGATGATAAAATTGCCTGGGAAGAATACAAACAAGCCACATATGGTTATTATCTAGGTAAGAGAACATACTCAGATTGTATGATCAAGGATTTTTGAGATTATAAAATATGATATCTTGCCTTGCAGTTAACAGGAGTTTGGTGTCACCTTTAGGAACTCTTGAAGCTCACATTAAATTTTATAGATTCTCAGAAGTCAAAACCACTTTTTGTTTATTTATTGTAGCCTTTTGCACGTGGGTCACCAGCACACAGAATGTTTTGTAGAGGTATCATTAAATTTGCTGACACAGCTGAATTAAAGTCTCCAGTTAGAAATATATTATTTTTTAACATTAAAAAGGGTACTTTAATTAAAAAATAATTTATTGTCAAATTAACTGTATTTGTGAATTTGATCTCTGAAATCGTAAGTCTGGATGTTAAAAATTTAGTCTGCGTCTAAGCTATAGCAAAGTTATTGATTGAAATCATTCTTGCAGAATAACATGCTTCAGACTGTGATCAACTGCAAATGAAAATCCTTAACAAATCAGGCAAAAGAAACATTTATTTAAAAATATACCTGAATTCCCTCTGCTCCCCTCCATGTTCCCTTTGCTTTGAGAAGTTAATGAAGGAAGAGGACGAGAAGAGATCACTTAAGCTAAAGGGCAATACTGACAGAGCAACAAATCAGTATTAATTGACCATTTATACATACTGGAAATGAGAAGACAATATTTACCTACCACAGAGGCAGTTTCTAGAGCAAGCTTTCTGTAGCAGTAATCATTCCAAAGTCTACCTCAGATTAAAATGGAGCTTGTTACATTTGTGAAAGGAAATATTTGACATGCAGTCCCTGCAGAATTATCCCTTAGCCCTTTGCTTTTGCAAGATTTGGAGAGCAGCATTGTGGGCTTGTGTTAATGAATACTTAAAATTCCCATCTGTAATTCCTGGCCTAGTCTTTTTCACCTGTTTGTCTCCCAGCATACAGATTGTGAAATTGTTATGAGTATTTTTCATTTTTAAAGTCAGTTTAATGATCCTATCAAAAAATTATATCAAATACCATTCCTTTTATGCCACTGAACACCCTGAAAAAATGTCATTGTTTTAAACTGAAAATAATTGTTAGGTTCCCTGTAGCAGAGGCGTAGCACTGAGGTAATTTCAGTCAGCCTGTCACCTTCTGAAACCAGGTTTCCTTGGTTTGCTCTTCTTGAAACTGAAAAGTTGTGTGGATCATATTAACGCCTAAAGAAGAAGAAAACTTCTGTGAATGAAGTCTACCCCAAATACTAAGTGGTGCTTGTAAAGGCAGATAAAAAGATCTGTGAGGGATAATATACAATACTGCAAAATCTGTTATTCTGGGTTGTGACAGAAGGCTTGCTCAGAAATTTACCCCTACTGTTGTCATCTTTAAAAATTAAACCAAGTACTTGACCCCTGAATTTAAAACCTCTTGGGGTAGAGAATTTCCATTTAGAACAACAGCTATTCTGGCAATAAACCTTTTTATTTCTAGACTTAAACAGCTTTGTTTTGCTAGTGTGTTTTAAAGGAGAGCACTTCTGAGATCATCTTGATTCGTTTGCAGAAAATCCAGAAGAATTCCAAGATGCAACTGATCAGCACAGTTTTAAGAAAATGCTGCCCAGAGATGAAAGACGTTTCAAAACTGCAGATCTGGATGGAGACTTGGCTGCCACTCGTGAAGAATTCACTGCTTTCCTTCACCCAGAGGAGTTTGAGCACATGAAAAACATTGTTGTCTTAGTAAGCAAAGCAAAATCATTGCCAGTGTTTCTACTTGTATGGATGAACTTTGAAGGCTTCTCTAACCTTTCCAGGCCGGGTTTAGAAAAAGAGACACGTAATAGCTAAGTGGGGAACAGAAAAGGGTGCCTTTCATGATACTCACTTGGTTGAGAAGTCTCAATATAAGAAAGACGTTTGAAGTGCATTTAGACAGCTCTTAAATGGAATCAAGAAACAATCTTGGGGCACAGACTTAAACCAAAATAAAAGCACGGTGTGCTGACATGCAGCAGCTGAGTGTTTCCTGCAAGCTGGTATCTGCCCCTAACCTAAGCAGTTCCTTCATACAGGGAATATTTTCAGCATGAAAGGATATTTGTATACTCATTGTGTAAACAACAGTCCCACTGGATTTAGTGAGACTACATTCACTTGTGTACAGGGGCAGGTCAGGGCCACAGAACATAAATGATCAAAGGCAGGTAGTCAGAGCTCTCAGTTTTTTCTTGATTACTTTCATGCAAAATTGTTTTCCAGGAAACCTTAGAAGACATAGACAAAAATGAGGATGGTTTTGTGGATCAAGATGAGTACATTGGTAAGTGTTGATACTTGTTCCTTATGTAATCTCCAGTCCATTTTTCCATCTTGTCTCAAATTTGCATCAGCATTGACAACCCAGAGTGAACAGTTCTGTGTTCCAGTTCAACTGTTTTACACCAACTGTCCAACTCAGAAAGTTTAATTTCATTTTGGGTAGATAGCAATATGACCAGGAAAAGTTCCTCACGTGTCACAGCACAAAATTCTCGTCTTGTTCTCATTTAACTCAGCTCAGAGTTATGTAAGAACAAAAGAAGAGAATCTGGAATAATATTTTTCATGGCGGGGATATTCTTCAAAGTGCTGTTTGAAGGTATTGTTTAGGAATGCAGGAGGATCAGAAAATTAATTAGTCTTTTCCCAAGTTTTGGTGGTTCTCAAATATCTCAAACACCTGGGAAGCAACCATTGCAAAAAGAGAAATTTCACCTTGTTCCTGCTAATTTTTTTCCTAGTTTAATTAGTAAGTAAAGCCCATACTTCTGTGGTGATGATACCGTTATATTCTGATGAGTTTTAAATCCAGAAAGTAGCACTAAGGAGGCATTAGTGCAAAGTTGGATGAACCTTTCTGTTTCTGGTGGTGCTATAAAGATCACTTCACATAGAATCAGGAACAATATACACACACTAATTAATGGCAGGGGGTTCTGTTCCTTGTAAATTATATTTAGCCCAGAAAGTGAATGCTATTCATCTATGACTGAAATAACAGAGCAGCATAATTTCCACAGTAATTTCAGTTCATTCAGTGACATTACCTACATATAATTATAAGGTAATTGTCAACATTTGTTACCATGTGAATGCTGGTTTTTCTTGTCTTCTATAGATAGGAACATAGAATGTTCTAGTCACGATCACCCCACATTGGCAAGGATGATAAAAATCAAATTGACAGGACATGTCAGTTGCTTCAAATAAACAATATAATTTGCACTTTAAAAAATGAAAAAAGAAAGTGAATGTGTTGTCTGAAGTTTTCTTCATGAGTTGAGAAAACTATGCTTAAAATATTCCTACTTTCCTTTTTCAGATGCAATTTTTTAAAATTTTGATGAAGTTGGAATTAAGAAACCAACAGAAAACTAAATCTCTTCTTTGCTGGTTTATAAGGAACAACAAAAAGAAGTCAAAAAATTTCAGTCTCTAAAAGGAGTATTGGGGAGATTTGCTGAAGCTTATAGAATGATCCCACCTTCCTTTTCCTTCTTTCCTCCCCTTTTGTCTTTTATAAAATTTGGTTTAGATTTGCACAAGCAGTGGAGCAAAATACTATAAAAATGTTACTAAATTCTCCCTGTGCATGAGCAGGTAACAAGAGTATTTCAGGAACACTGGGAGCAGTGACAGTGAACCTCAGCCCAGTGTACACACTCACACTGCAGGGTCACGGGGTTATTCCTGCCTTTGAATTCAGCTTTATGTTTCCCACAGGTACCAGCCAGCCTCTGACCCTCACACCATCCATGTGGGTACACTTTTCCTTAGCACATCCTTGAGAACCAAAAAGCACTGGAGAGGAATAGTATCACAAAGCAGGAGGAGGAAAGGCTTGAGGAGCAGGAAGGGATTTGGCACAGGGACCAGAGGAATGACATGGATACACCACTGATGATTTGGAAAGCCCTGTGATACAAAGAACAGTTAGAAGTCAGTTGGTTTCAATAATCACTGCTACTCTCCTGTGTTACACAGAAAGCAGCTGCCACTGTGGCGTGGTCCTACCAGTGCTTCCAAAATGTAGCACAGGAGTGATGTGCAGAGCAGCTCGTGTGTGTAATCCCTGCATCCTGTCACAAACAGTGCTCTCTCCCCAGGTACCAGTCTGTGACAAGTGCACTGTGCCTGTGGTTCCTCACAGAATGCACCATAATTCATGACTTCTCCAGCTCTGTCTTTCTGGAATAGTGTCTTCTACTGGAATGTGCTGCATGGTTAAAAGAGAGCTGATCTGCTAAGCTGAATGTCTCTTACACAGACTTCTCTAACAGCAGTACAAATGCATGCAAGTTCCATTTAGCAATTTTTGTTTGCCTAAATTTCCCCTGTGCCTTTTTTTCGTGTAATCACTCTGCTGGCTGAAGTCTGATCTTATCCACAAAGACATTGCTGGCAGGGACAAGATAAAATGGCTTTCTCCCCATGTGACTGAGCCTAGCACTAAAACTTATGACTGCTATTCAACCAAAGATCCTTAGAGGATTTTGTTAATTCTGTAATTCAGATGATGGCCTTTGAACATTCACCTCTCCTGTTAGCCCCACCAGCAGTGCAGGTATGACACAGGGTAGTGTGAGAATGGGCAGAATCACCAGCAGTGAAGAAATAGGCCTGAGAGAAGATACAGCTACTCTGTTTACACCCCACATTTCTTTTTCTGTTCAGAAACACTGTGCAAAGAGTGAAGAGTTCAGTCTCCTCTGAGGAGCACTGTGAAAATAGTTTGTACTTAATTTGCAAAGTAAATAGAACTCAAGTAAGAGCCTTATTTCCTCTCCAGCTGATATGTTTGCAAATGAAGAGGGTGGACCGGAGCCTGACTGGGTGATTACAGAGCGTGAGCAGTTCTCAGATTTTCGTGATCTCAACAAGGATGGAAAGATGGACAAAGATGAGATCCAGCACTGGATCCTCCCCCAAGACTATGATCATGCACTAGCTGAAGCCAGGCACTTAGTCTATGAATCTGATGTAGACAAGGTATGTAGTGTTCCAGTATCATTTTTAAAGAAGTTGTATAAGTTGTTGTGGGTTTTTTAAAATACCAGCTTGCAAGAATTTATTCCTAATAACTTTTCTTTAGAGGCTAGAATTGCTAATGGATTAATGTTTCCATGCCAGTTTCAGTTGGTAGTGTTAGAATTACAAAGTAATAAAATACAGTTTATCAGCTGTAGAAGTTCTCCTGCTTTCATTAGGTGAGATGAGAAACTGTCATCTTTAAGCACAGTGCAAATACTCTTTTTATTTTAAGAGTGGTCATGACTTTTATATATTGATATAGACTAAAAGAGGAAAATAAAGCTACATTTAGATACACCTTGTACTCAAATGTAGGGGTAGCAAAACCACTCTCAGTTCTCTATTCAAGCACATATCTTTCACCTAAACACTAGCTCTGATGAGGGACAGTATATTCCAGGTGGTGGTCTTCAGAAGTGTAATGCAAGCAGACTTGGAACCTTAAAGCCAAAATACTCCTAACACAGAAAGTGTAAATTGATAATGTAAGCAACCATTTTCCACAAAGTGCACCAGAGGATTTTTGGTTTTACTGTCAGAAAGATGAACCAAACCACCAAAGGGCAAAACTGTATACCAGGAAATCCACCTGCTGTTCCTACTGCTTGGCAGTGAGTTTGTTACAAAGAACTTTCAATTAGCAGTTTGAAGCCTGGCTGAAGCCTGTGGGACTTCTGTCTTCCAGTGGGGTCCAAATTTCACTCACTGTGACAGCTGCAAATGATTGCTGAACCTGCAGTGAAGAACTGTCTGTTTCCCAGGGCTCTTGCAAGTCTGTGCTGGTGTGTCTTTGATTTAGTTTTGAAAATATTCTTACAGAGGTTTTGTTTTCCTCCTACCAGGATCAAAAGCTAACAAAAGAAGAAGTTCTAGACAACTGGAATATGTTCGTTGGAAGTCAAGCTACTAATTATGGGGAGGACCTCACGAGAAACCATGATGAACTATGATACAATGTGCCAGCCAGCGTGCCACACATCTTTACTGAAATCACCATGTCCATCCTCTCTTAGAGGGAAGATGGGCAAGGGACACTCACAAGGGAATGACTTGCATTAATATTATTTTTAACATGCCAGCTTATTACCTCCGAAACCACATAGAAATAGCTTTTTTACTCTTTTCACGTGATTAAATACAGTATATAATTATTACAGTTTTATTTTTGAAAATAAGAAGGTAACTTTTCTGAATAGGTTAGAGCCTGACATGAAAAAGGCACTTCTAAAAACATTGCAAAGATCTTTTATAGCCAAGCATTTTCTTCAAATACCCATTTTTACCATAGTGAAATGCACCTAGGATTAGAACCCTAATGTTTAAACAGACTTAAGTTATTTAGTTGTTTTTTCTAATAGCATGTAACAGTTTAGAGGTAACTCTGTGAGCCTCCTACCCAGAGAAGAGTTTGATACCAGCTTTGTCTCCACACAGTTTCTGTGTCCCAGTTGGGTCAGTGGTGCTGCAGGGGTGTCCAGCAGCTCCCTGGCTCCTGCTTTAATGTGCAAGATGTGCAGGTGGCCCTTGTCCCTGAGCAGCCAGGGATGCAGAGTCCATCGTGGCAGCTGCTCCTTCTGACAACAGGGACACCTACAAGTGTTTGTGGGGCCTTGGCTTTGCTGCTTCCTGGGAGGAATTGTGCCACATGGAGCATAATTTATCTCCCTCTTTTCACACTTCACCCGAGCCCTGCTCTTGTTCACACAGTGTGAATGGCAGCGGTTCTGTGATGGAGAAAGAATGAGACATATCATCCCTCTGGGCCTTCTGTCTCCTCTGCCACAGAAGAGGGCAGATTTTTGTGGCTGAAGTTCTGGGTTTGTGTGTATATATGTTTAAGTACATGTTACTGAGCAACTCTAAAGACAGCTCTCCTTCCAAAAAAGGGGGAAAGCTTTCCACACAGGTGCTTTCTTTTTTACTGCATAATGTGAGTTGTTACATGTATATTTTTATATACCCAACTTAGATAAGTTTGGTTGGTTTTAAATGTACTGGTTTTAAAATAAGCACAATAAAACCAATACTTCTTTTTGATACCGTGAAGGTACAATAGCAGTAACACAGATTAACAGAGAGGTGATGTAAAAACACAAACCAAGCCTCTAAAACCAGTAGTTCCCAAAGCACTGGGGTGGTCATTTCCTAGAGCATCTGGACATGCAGCACCAACTGTTCTTTGTTGCCTCGTTAAATAAAAAAAAAAAAAAAAGCCAAAAAGAAGTGCAGTATACATAGTTGCTGTAACTAGAATGTGTTCTGGACACTAAAACTGGGAGATCAGGACTCCACAGCAGCATTCTCTGGGAGGCTCATGGAAGGTTTGGTGTAAAACATCACACCCTGGTCCCATAACCATCCAGAGGGGAGCTTTGAGACTCCCAGGATGTGAGACACTTCAGCAGTTCAACACATTTGTGAAAATCATCAGGAGACAGTGCAGAACTGTGACCTCTGTAAACAGTGTCATTTTTATAAGGTCATAGAAGAACTGTGGTGCAATATTTTACATCTTGCAGTTGAAGATAATTAAATCTAGATTGCTGAGTCTGACAGAGATTACATGTGTTTGCTGGCACCATTCCTAAGCTTTTGGGGTGCACTTCTTATGACATTGCCAGCAATGTCTCTGAAAAATCCCTACCTCTCTCACTAACATACAGTAGGGCAAATGTCATAAAAGTGAACTGGTTTTGCTTTTACAGTACCCTCAAGTTAAATAAAATCCTAAATGCAGTGTTATCTGGGAAGCAATAAAATTGTATCTTGGCACATGTAAGTGATTATATATTTTGTTTATGGCTTGGATGTGGAAAGGTTTATTGTACTCAATAATCCTGACAATCTTTATCAAACTAACATATTTTGCTAACAGATTTTTAGTACTCTCTACGTACTCAAATTATCTTCTGCTCTTTCAGGAAACAATACCTTAAAAGACCTCAAAAAAACCCTTGTTTCCTGCAAGTGAAACTGCAGCTCAGACTGGATACTGAGCCAAGGATTTTCACTGCAGCCCAGGGGAAGGTTGTTTGCTCACTCTTGTTGAAATTCAGTGGGAGTTGGGTGCTGAGACACTAAGCATTGTTGCCCTCAGCTAAACATGACACTTCCAAATGCACTGTGCACTGTCCCAACAAAAAAAAACACATCTGTGCTTTGACAAGCAATCACATTTTCTCCCACATTACTAAATGAATTTGGAACAGAATTAGCAGCACGCAAGAGAAAAATTGTGTTCTCATATTTGTTCTTGATTCCTGTTACTGCTTGGAACACATTGGTATTTTCCAGGATAAAACTACACTTACATGAGTAAGAATGCTGAAATCAGAGTTTTTCATGCCAACAGTAACTGAAAATTTAGATCCATAAAAAGGTTTTCTTTTTTTCCCAAAAGAATGGTACTCAGGTAGCATATATCCTCCTAGGAAAAGGGCAAACATGCCAGTTAGAATGAGGTTTAAAATAATCAAATTATCAATAGTGGGTAATGGGGTCATATCAAGATTAGGAGCTTTTTAGATAAAGCAGAACATAGAAGCAGTTTTAGAGAACTGTTTTTAAGTATGCCTGATGTGATTTCGTTTTAAAGGCTCCCTTGTTTCTGCGGTTCTTCATGGTGTTTCTCTTACCAGCATTCAGCAATGGTACAGTACATTCCATGCACTAAATTTCCCTTTCAAGCTCAATGCACTATGGAAGAGTAACTCCAAAAGAGACTAGAGCTTCTGGGTTTAAATTTAACACTATTTAAGGAAAGCAAACCTTTGCTAGGGGATATAACTGTTAACATTGTGATTTTTCAAGCCTAAGGTTTCTAATGGGGTTTGACTGTTCCAGAGATAACATTTTTTTCCTAGGTAACATATTTCAACTCATATTATGAGCAAACGTTACAAAATTTTAGTGTAATGTGAAATACTGTAATGTCAGATAGCATTATTTATCTGCTTAATATGACTAAAACCATTAATTGCTGGGAGCCATACTTCATCCCAGCAACATGAAAATCCATTTTGTGCCTATCTTGTCAGTTATTGCCGATTTTCTTAATCAATTGTGACACAGTGAAATTCTGTTGGGGAAGTGTGTTTATATATTTCCAACTGCAGGTTCTGTATGGTAACTTATTACATAGATCCTCCATTAACTCAGTGTTTTCACTTTGCCTGTGCCACAATACATCAAAGGTGCATTTTTCTTACTGAGATATCTGGAATAGCCATTATTATTGCCCATGCAATTTTAATTATTGGAATTTATGAAATGAGCTAAGTGGCTAATGTTCATTGTCTTATAATTCCATTTAATGATTCAATCAGATTGAATCTGTCTCCTATTCCAATAAAAGGTACTGTACATAATTCCCTAAAGAAAGCAGATCACAGCCCATCCTGCTCTTGTTACACAAGTACCTTAAAATAGTTGCATAATGTTTTATTATTTGCTGTGCAGAAGTTGATCTTGATCCCAGTGAAGTTATCATGAATTCCTAGTTCTAAGGAATATAAGAACTGCTCCAAGGCCTAGTCTAAGTAATGGGACCCAAAGGCAGGCAGAGAGCAATGGGGTGGTGGGACTGGAAGTCAGAAATAACAGTACAAGCATCAAATGCTGATCTCCTTACTACTACTGAGCACTAACATTTAGGAATTAGACCGATTCATACTCCTGTGGGATAGTTGGGGTGTAAATCTAGTTCATGGAAGGCAGTGTGTAAAGTCTTAGTGGTCTGTTCAGGGAGCCTGAGGCATTTTATTGAGTCATGGTGGCATCACTCTTAGCAAATGAAGTGAGTTTTACAGAGTGACAGAAGGATGTACAAAAAATATTTTACAGCTAAACATTTTGCAAAACCTGACTTGGCCTGTTGTCAAGCACTTGGAAGCTTCACTTTTCATCACTCCAATTTAGTGTGTGCTGGGTTCCATTCAGTATATCCAGCAAGTACATATGAACCACAGTCACTGATTTCAAAGGCAGAATTGAGGATTATTTCCCACTGAAGTTTCAGGGCACCAGTGAGGCTGATGTCCCTGACATTCCAGTGCTGTACAGATTATCCCAGTCCTGATGAATGTCAAAGCAACCTCAGAATAAAAATGTATCAGTTTTCCCCTAGTGTGAAACAGTGAACAAGGGGCACACATGTGCACATGATACAACAGGTGATTTCACACTTGCATTCTGCCTCTCCACAGGAAAAAGGACAACATCTCCAACAGATGGGAGCATTTCTTCACCCTGGCAGTGACAAGAATACAATTATCCTGGGTATGCATTACTATTCCCACTGAGAAGTGAGGGATGGCCATCCTCAGCATAAGTGTTGGCTCTGAGGGCAACAGAGGCAACAGAGCTCAGCTTCATATACTGCATATTGTTTTCCCTGTGGAAAAATTTATTTCATATTAATAAAGGCTCCAAATATGGTCTGGTTGGCTAACTTTTGAAGTTTTAGTGTTTTAAAATGTTTCTTAGTTGGCCTTATTTGTGGTCTGAAACTACCACATACCTGAAATTCCAGAACAACTGTATAGAACAAGCATGATCCCAAATCTGAGTACTAATTTAGTAGTACTTATTAAGGGTGACACATACGTGAGAAATGACTATGTTCCATCATATCAACAAGAATTTAGATATGCATCAAAATGCATAGGAAATATTTTCTTCATGTGGGAATAGCCTGACAGCCTTTAAAAAGGACCAATGGGGGCACTAAAGATGAAAAATTAGTATAGCTTTTGAAAACATAGCTTGAAGTAATTGCTGTACTTACTGAGCCCCCAAGAGCCTGATGTTGTCAGGGCTTCTCAGGACATACTTTCTGTTTGGATAAAAGTCAGTGAATTTAATGTTTCAGGAAGAAATAAAAGTGAGGATGAACTTTTATCATTAGATCAACTGTAAGACAACATAGACATACAGAACACAGTAATGATGAGATGGACAGGTCAGAGACATCCCCCCCAAATTACTCCCAATGCCCCCCTCCAGCTTTAAATTTAAATATGACTTTCACTGCATCACACAGGGCCTTGGTTACTGGGACCCCAAAGAAAGGAATGCCAGTTGAGAGCCCATCAAATTACAAGTGCAATAGATTTCAGATGGCTAAAACTTCCTGAGATCTTTACATGGTAACATGTAGGTGAGACATTTTAACATCTTTTTAGAGGGTGAATTCACAAGGAAATTCCATGGGTAGCAGGACTGAAGCAAAAGAGTGCTAGAGAGGTATCCTAGACTGTAAAAAAACCAAAAGCTTCACTTAATTTCAGCTTTTAGTTTTGCAGATTTTGCATCAATTCCTCTGCCTTTTTTCTTTGTCCTTAAGTTTTACATTCTAAATCTAGTAGAGATGTAACATTTCTGGGAACCCCCAAACCTCCCCAAATCTCTGATAACTTTTAATTGTTTTCTGCCAAAGAAATGAAGTTTTCACAGCTATTACAGCTGCTCCAAACTGCATACAGCAAAGTATAGTTAAACAATCAAAAAAAGTATTATTCCCATATATACTTATAAATATATCTAACCTGAAACAGATTTATTTAGGATTACATATAGAGTTAGAATATTTACTGCAAAATAATTTAAAACTTAGCTCCACACCAGAGAAATATTTGTATACTTGCAGGATAGAGAGTACTGTTTTCATGGAGACCATAAATGCAGTAATTTACACTTGAGTTTAGTCTAACTGGCAAAGGTTTCCTGCATGGGTCTTTCTCTAAGGTAGCTCAATGACCTATTCTTGAGCTAACAGTCAAACCCCATGGCTTTGTGGCAAGGCTGCCTACTCAGCTGCTCAATAAAAATGTCCATGTTGGATCAGCTCTGCCTGTGCTGCGTGTTCTGGCTGCAGAGTTTGGAAACTTGCAATCATCGCAAAACTGCTTTGAAATTATTTCAGTACAAAAGGGATCTTTCTAAGGCCTTGTTATGCACTTGCAGTAGGTTTACAGGACAATTCTGTAAACATCTGAATGGATGTTTATCTGAATGGATAATTTATTTTTTCCTCTTTTTGCAAGGAAATCCATTTTCTGCACTTGTTATCCCAAAGCTGGTAAAAATAAACTTGCATACAAGATGTTAAAATAGGTTCTCTGGGATAATGAACTTGGGGATAAAGTAGGCTTTCCCCTGAATCAGACTGTATTCATGGCCCATCTTTGCAGAGAATTTTCTAGACATGTAAATAAACATTAGTTTAATAGTGGGAACCTGTGTCCAAAATGCAGTCAACAGGGACAAGTAGGACTTCACAAGGTTTAACTAATCATGGTTGCATAAAACAGACAGTGCAAACATCCCCTCTTTATATTCCTGCATCCCTTCACAACATACACAAACACAGCTGAAATGAAACAGGCAAGATGAAGAGCAATGAGAAATGACATGAAATACTGCCTTTAAAATCTACTTTATTCAACTGGAAACAAAACATTTTAAAAGGTGATAATGCTCTAAAAGCTATTTAACTCACCAGCCAAATCAAACTGACCAAAATCTAATTTATTCCTTGTCTTGTTTAGCAGATGCTTAAAAGATCAATATAGTTGTCTCTGTAGATCGACATGAAATATTCACCAGCCTGAGTGTTCTGAAGCTTTTTACAACATATTCAGCCTCATTAAACATTAAGCAGCCTTGAAATATAAATATAAAATAACTATCAGCTTCCTATCCTTCAGACACAGAACAAAGGTAACTCAAATGTGGGAAACATGAGGAAAATACATTAAATGAGCTGGGAATTCACAGAGAAGTTAACTTAGGAAAGCTGTCAGTATAAATTGGCTCAATCTAATACACTTTACCATAAGGAAAGAAAATATTGTAAGATCAGAAGACTATCTGCTCTGGAACAGAACAGTAGTGTGGCATTTATAGCATGACAAATTAGTAGAAATAAGCCTCTATACTAATCTGGGGCCCAGTTGTTGTTTATATTCCAGCTCCTTTCACCCCTTGTATTCGCTGTAAGACCCCCTCCCCAGATTCAGCGAGAACATTCTGCTTTTCATTACTGCCTGGTATGTTAAAAATATCTGGGCAATACAGCAGAAAGGAGTTTCAGGTTCACTAAAGGGAAATGTCAGCTTTGCAAATCACTGAAAGTAACCGGACATAAACTGTCAAAATAAGTCAGTGAGACAGTGTGGTTATTGTCAGCACGTAACTCAAGCCTGCAATCCAAGCTGTGGCTAAAGGTTAGAGACAACACAGCAAGACAGTCCTGCTAGGATCTGCAGACCAACTGATTTACTACAAATGCTGCTTAATTTTGATATATGTGCTATGTTTAATACCTGTTTCTCCCATTGCTTTACTATTACCTCTCATTGATAGTGAAGAGTAAACCCAACCTCTCACAGGATTGCTTTTACCACTGCTGAGTCTGCCAGGGTTTGCAGAGAAGCTTTTCTTGTCCAGTACTGGTGTCAGAGCAGACATACCAGGGCGACAATTCCTTGCAGCCACCTTCTCTCAATTTAGCAAGCAGTGAAACTGCATGGGATTCATTCCCCTGCAGAGAGAGACAAGATTTTGTAAACAGTACGTGGAGCTGTTAGGTCCAAATTCTCTTCTACAACATGAAGGTAGGAATGCCATCAATTAGTCAATTCAAAAAATATAAGGAGTTGAGAATGGAGCAGGAAACTAATTTGGTACACCTAGAGGGAAAAAAAATAAATTTAATATAGGTATTTTTGAATTTTTGCAGCATAAGCAAGACAGCAGTGGGCTCACATAAAGAATAAGTGTATCAGACATATTAAGAAGTGATATTCAAATAGCATTTGGCATTGGGCTATTTTTGCTGCATTCTCAGAATAGAACTGGAAAGATACTTTTTCATTCCACTGCATTACACCGTATTTTTATACTTTCTCTACCTGTATACCATGCTGTTAGCAAGCGTTGCTTTGAACAGCATCAAATCAAATGTTTTACACTCACTTGCATGCTGAAATTTCAGATATGCTTTGTAGACAGGGTTACACTGTCTTCAAACACATACTTTTAAATTAAATTTAAAATTATGTGTAATGGGGAAAGATTACACACACAGTGAGAAAATTTTTAAGTCAAAAGGACGAATCATTGCCAACTGTGACAGGCTTATGGAGGCAAGCAAATCCTCCCATCCCCTATAACCTCTTCAGTTCTGCACCATCCCTCCCTGATTCTGGCAAAACTTAGAAAACCCCAGATAAAAATCAGCCCTGCACTACCAAAAGCCCAGTGAAGCTGTAACAAGGCACAGGGATGAAGCTGCATGATGCAGACAGGAATTGAAAAAGTCTCTCAGCAACTTAAGGAGCAGCGTGGTGCCTTTCTTGCTTCTTTAATCTGAGTGCTTTGCCTAATTGCAGGTCCTGCAGGTAGTTTGGGAAGCAAGGTAATGTGAAAGTTGTGTCAAGCATTTCTTTGATGCTGTGGTACAACACAGAGGAATTGAGCAAGGCAGTTTTCTTGCTGAGATTGTCACAGCTCTTTTTTCCAAAAATCCTCTTTTCTCAAGGGTGTGCTCATTCATGTGTCATCCTTGTATCTCACCGAGTTGCTGGCGTGTAGGAAACATGCCAAACAAGCCAAAGACCACAGTCAGAAGATCACCTAAGTGTTATGAAATTGCCATTAAGGCTTAGGGTAGAAGAAGCAGGCACAAAGATGGGGATGGAGAAACAGCAATAGTACTGTGAGGGGCAAGGAATTTTCCCTGTCCCACTGCTTTCCAATCAAACCTGGAAATCAAGCACGGTGAAATCTGCTTCACTTTTTGTGCTTTGCTCTTCTGAAAAATCTGAGTAACACTAAAACCAAAATGAATGCCAAATTTACTGTAAATGTTTGTTCAGACAAGGTCTAACTGTTTGCATTCATCAAATTGCACTTGCACTTAAACATCCATCCAAACCCAGTTTCTGGAATGCAATCTTTGGAGTCTTGCAGGTTCTTTTCATACAAGAGCTCTCCTGTCCATGCACACAGCTAAGCCTGTTAGCCAGGCAGTCCCTCTCTACTTTGTTTTGGTTTTTTTCCTGAATGCACAGCTCCAAGCAACACTGCAAAGCAGAGCAATAATGCACTCCCTTCAGTCCATCCAATTCCATGGGACTCATCCTCACTCTCAAAAATCTTCACAGTCCCCAGTATGGCTGATCTCTCACCCACTGCTGAAAGTTTTATTACTCTTGTTCACATAAGTTATTTTTTTTAAGGCAGATAGAAACCAAAAAATGTGTGAATGCTCCCATGCTGCTCCTCATATTTCAGAGTGTTTTCTAAAGTTCTAGTTAGCTCCCAATGCTCTCCTCAGCCCCATCTTCAAAGAATATAACTGCCAGCCAGCATATTAATTATGTTTCTTCTGTCAGCAAGACTAAAGAGAGGAAGAAGTGAAGACCTAATAGAGCAATGGATGTTGCAGAGAGCGGAAAAACTTCCCCAGACTCCCATCAGGTCCATCCAGGGCTGTGTATTGCCCCCTTTGCCTCCACCTCTGTGCTTTCCTTTTCCTTGTGCTGTAATTTCTTCAGCAATCTCCTCTGGTTCAGCAGTGCTTAGGGCAGTGAAATTATACCCCATGACTTGGATTCCTAAGAATTACAGTAATACAAGTCATAAAGCAACCAGAGTCTTGTCTTTATTTGACTAAAATTCATACCTCAAGAGCACCAAACCATGAAGAAATAGCATACAAGGGAGAGAGAAAATAATCACACGGATCAGAATGGCACACCATGAATGCTCAACCCTCAACTCATATTAATTGTATGGTTCTAAAAATGATATTTTCTCTCTCTCTTTCAATGTACCTACGCTCATTTACATCCATAGGCACTGTTTAAAATAAATTTAAAATAAATTTGTCTGCAAACAGTCCTCCTAGAAAAAAAAGTGAACACTGAATGAAACGTATCTGCACAGTGGTTTGGTGCTGCAGAGGACATGTAGTGATTGTCTGTGCAGCAGCACATGAAAGACATGAGGAAGCAAATTATTCAGCTGTTTGGTTTAAAACAGGACAAAGATGTTAACATATATGCAAAATTCTTTCAGTGAAAATTATAAAGCTATCTTGGTGCAGCTGTGGCTCTCCACTATCTCTAGAAAAACTGAAAACCTGTTTAAGATCAAGACAAACACTGGCATACACATACATGTGGGAAGTTAAAAAGCCATCAAAACATCCTTTAGGAGTTAAATGACTATTAGACATTAATATAACTGGGTACAAGCACACACAGAACATAGGTGAACTACCAGCAGCAAAGTCATTTGATCACTTTATTTCTTCTGATATTCTTCAGTAAGTTTGTTTTCAAAAGATACTGTACTAGATTTGCAAACAGTCTGGAAAAAAAAACTAATTAGAACTAACTGTTGTTGAGAAATGTTAATGTAGAGTGGAAGGCATTTAAAGAACAGTAACAGAGTTTAAAATATAAGTTCATTCCAGTAAATCAGTGTCAAAATGACAAGAGAAGCCAGCACAGCTCAAGACAGATATGTGGAACAATATGTAAGATAAACAAAACTGCTTTTGAACCCATCCATAGAATATTGGAAGTGAAAGATTTGATCAAGTATTAAAAGAAAAAGGCTAAACCAAATGAAACAAAGCCAAAAGTGAATCAGACAGTCAGAATCTCTCAGCGTGAGGTTTTTCCCTGGTTTGTTTTTTTTTAATATTTTTTTTTATTGGGTCAAACTCAAAGATTTAAAAATTCACTTTCCAGAATGAGAATGAAAAGTATCAAGCTAAAATGCAATGTTTGCTTGGAATATTTAAAGAATTAATTTGCCTTAATTTAACTGTTCCAAGATATAACTGTATCTGATGCCTCCTACCATCATACTGGGTGTTCTATAGATCTTTCTTAATCTTTCCTACAAGGCTTCCCAAATCTTTGATTTTACAAGTAACCGGAGCTATAACCTGAAAGCTTCACAGGCACTTCAGTCTGAGTTTTCTAACTTTGGTTAGACACTGAGGAAGCAAGTACCATATGGGCATATCCTGATACAAACTGCTACAAGAACTCATTGCTTTACCCACTGTTAATGGCATCAATGCCAGTTTTGAACTCATACAATGTGGTTTCCCTGTTGGCTCAGTGGCAGCCCATGCAAAGGAGCAAGGCAGTGACTTACACCCCTTTCTTCTCTTGCAAAAGGATGCACAGCTACTCACAGCTCAGCCCCAAGGAAGCCCACAGACCAGACATCAGATATCCAAGGGAGAAATCTAAGTGGGAACAGAAACTGAGAGAAGCCTTCACTGACACTTTACAAGTTCATGTAGTTCAAGAGAGATCCCTGAAGGCAGGAGACCATCATAATGCCATTAGTTAAGGGAAAGGCTGGGGAAACTGGAAACGTGTGTAGGAAAAGCTTAAAAATCATTTTAGAAAGCCAAGCGAGGGAAACACTTTAAACAAGCACACTAGTGGTTCAATTAAGGGTTTCAGAGATGCCTGTAGGAGAAAATCTCAGAGGATATTACTGCTAGGATAGACAAAGGGACGCAATGGGAACCTGATGTGGAGATGTTCAGAGCCATTTCCCCAAGTTTCATATTGGAAGCTAAATGCATTAAAAAATTTAGAACAGCAAATTTATTCCAGAAACGTGGACAAAGTGCATTCAATAAGCTATTCAATCATATATCAGCACAGAGGGGCTGAAGCTATAATTTTACAAACAGAAAGACCACTGAAAAGCAAAGCAATGGAAGCATTGATTAATAAGGTAGGCAGATGTGAGAACAGATAATTTGCTTTTTAATAAATAAATTGGACATTCGTTAAAGAGAAGATGCAACTCCTCTTAGGAAGAATTCTGCTGGTTGATCTATAAACGGATGCAAAATGAAGACACAAGGCAGAGAAAAAAGTAATAATGAATTCTGTTTTAAATTATTTATGAAGAATTGACCAAGTACTTTCCAAAACAAAGAATACAACTCAGTGTACATAATATGATGCAATTACTGCATTTTTACATAAAAACAATTTATTTTTAAAACAATGGCAGGATTATTTTCTTTTTGGTGGGATGGTGGGAGGATTGGTTCTGGTGATGAAGGTGATGTTGGAATTTAACACTAAACCAGGGTACAGATTTAGAAAGGTAAGCAAACTTTACAATTTTTCCTTTTTTTTTTTTTTCCAAGACAAGGTTCCATTTCCCCTAGAAGCACAAACTGTACATAGGTATTTTCAATCCACAGATTGGTGTGCATTTTACAGCCCCAGTGTTAGCTCTACACTTAAGTGCTGACTTATTCAGCAGAGAAATCTAAGAGCTTCCTTCTCCTGCTCCACAAACTCCCACATCCATTCTCCATGGTCACAGCTGCATGGCCTCCATTTAAAAGTAGGTCTGCATTTGCTGTTGCCTTGTTCATAAGGAATGGGAGTTTTCTCTGGAGCTACAAGCCTTGAGCTCTAGCCACAGCTTCATGCTTTTAGCTTGGAGGAATCCAGTTACGTTTCCAATGTGTTGGACAAATATCAGAGGTCACACAAAGAGGGAGTTTGTGACCCTGTAAGAGCATAAAACTGGGGAGGAGGGAAGAAGAATCAGCCACAGCTACTACCTACCACCATAAACAGTAAATCAAAACAAGCTATTTAATGGGGTTTAAAAATACTGATGCAGAAACTAACTTTACCCTGTTTCCAGCAATCTGAAGTAGATACTTAAAGGTGTACTGCTCAATTTCTCAAAACATATTTTCAACATTTTCCCAAAGATTGGCTTCTAAATAACTCAAGAATATCAGCATAGTTTGATTGATTTGCAACCATAGCAGAACAATACAGCACAAAACAATTCCCACACCTTTTCTGCTCTGCCTCTTCATTTCAGAGCTCCTGGATGGAGCCCATCAGCTTGCCTGGTTTTGGCAGGAGTGGGAAGGGTGAGTAAGAGCAGACGATGCTGCTCTGCATATTCCCCTGGCTGGGATGGTTATCCAGCACTCTCCTTGGTCCTTGGCTGTGACAGCAGCCTGCAAAATAATGGCCTCAACAGCTTCCTAGGCCACTTGCTGTTATAATCTGTATAATAAGTATTAGTTTAGCTTTTCATATGGAAAGTTAATCCCCTAATAACATTTCAAATTACTGAACAGTGTTTGGAAAAAATCATACCTACTATTCAGAAACCTGTGCTGCAATCAGCTACACAAGATATACAGCATTCTGTAATTAGTGCACACCTTTCAGACTTGGCTAATTATCTCTTACGAATTAAAAATGTTTCCCCCTCCCCCACCACTACACTTGAGAGGGAAGAAAAAAAGGAAGAAAAGATAAGTGCTATACTTCTAAGCTAGCTGAAAATTCAGGAAGATAATGTCACTGATGCGGTTATTTCCAGGTGAGGATCAGGTTATTCAACCCAGGTGAATTTAATGACTCTGGACAGGACGTGCAATGAATTTTCCTGTAAATCACTTATAATTGCAAACGTAAAAATTAAAAACCAGTCTGAAGAGAGAGATAACACAATATAAATTATGGAAAGCAGTAATCTACAGATAGAGGTGCTGCTGTTTTAATTGAGGCCATTCTGATGAGAAGCTTCTGAACCTCCTAGGGACAGCACTAGGATGAGGAGCCCAGGTTCTTTAACCTGCAGGAGCTTTTAAACGACTACACATTATTAACAAATGTGTTTTTAATATACTGACATAAAAACTTCAGAGTTTCTCCTCTCTAATACAACGTTTTCCTACAGGTCTCAGAAAGACCAAGCTTGACTTGGCAATCCACACTTTCTCCCCAGTATCCATTAGCAGCTGGCTATTACTGCTGTGCTGAGCCATGGATTAGGATTAGCTTTGCTTGCACTAGATTCCCAAATCAGTGTTTTGAATGACGCAGAGCACTTCAGGCTCCAAATTCCCCAGGTAGAGCCCACCTATTTTTATATCTCTGAGTGCTGGTGAGATCAACAACACCATGACCAACTCATAAACAACCTGGATCAGACTTGTTCCCTAACTTGACAGCAGTGCAGTCCCCAGTTCAGCGATGGAGAGAGGGAGCCCACCAGCTCTGCCTGCCCTTGCCATGCTTAGGAGCACAAAGGCTTGTCTCATTTGGAGGTGTTTGCTCAAACAAAAGGGCTGGCACAACATCTCCAGCCCTGCCCTGCAGCTCCACAGTGCTCCTGGAAGCCAGCACTGCACAGCCCACGCAGGGCCAGGACAACAAACAGCAAAAGGGGCTCCAGGCCAATCGTGAGGGCACTGCTGTTGCTTAGAATAACAACTGAGAAACACAACTGTTCTCTTCTCACTGGAAATGGGAGCGTGATGGGGTCTGTTCTCCTCCCCTCACCTGCTAAGCAAAGGGGGCTGTATGTGCACCACAAGTCCTCTGACCTGGTGAAATACATTTCATCACCTTCCAGCAGGGAACCCAGCCTTCTTCATGGATGCCATCTAATGAAGCAGTCCTGCCCTTTTATAAGTGACTCTGCATTAATTTATCACCTCTTCAGAGTTTTTGAAAGGTTTTGATTCCTTTTATTTCAGAGCAAAGCGTTTAGGAATGTTAGCTGTGTCAAAAAGGAAACACTGAAAACCACACTACAGATTTTCAGAATTAGAGATGACTTGAATTTCAATAGGAGCCAAGCTCATCTGCTTTGTCCTGTAAAAGTTTGGAGCCAAGATTAAACCCAGGCTTTTTCTGGTCATAATTTAGATAAGACCAAACATTTCAAACATTATCCATTTTTATCAGATTTTGGCTCCAGATGAAAGAAACCTTGCAGGTAAAATCATACAGCCAAATGACTAACTGCCACCCTTTGTGCCTGTTAATTATTTCTGGCCACAGAATTCTGTGCATAATGGAGCATGGACACAATATGATGGCTTTTCTTTTTTCTTTTATTTTTTCCTCCTCCCCCTTATTTCCTCCCCAACTTTTCTATTTTTTAATTTTTTTTTTTTTAATTTGGCTTCTAGATCAACGTTTTGAAAAGTCAACACTTGATTTGTTGAAAGTAAAGAGATAATCAGCGTGGAAAATCTGGGTTGTTTTGTATAGGTATTCAATATTCAGTGCACCCAATGACTTTTAGTTAGAAATGGGAGAGCAACCATAATTACGAAATCAAGCCCAAACTGCTTCAAAATTAATCACTTCAAAAATCCAGAAACCATTAAACAAATATAGACATGATATTGGGGGCAGGGAGGGTGAGGGAAGGAGTTTCATCCCTGGGAAAAAAAAATCCCACAAACTCCTTGTCCCAAGCCATTATATTTCATTTTATTTTTAACTTCTTCCCACTTGCCGTGGGACAGAGGTACTGAAATCTTTCTATGGTATCACATTAATATGAAATAATTCTGCTTTTTTTCTCATGTGATAGTGAAGTGTAGTCACGTTAGCACATTTCATTGTAAGTTAGTAAAAAGGAACATTAATATGACCTGATACTAATCCACCATGACAGAAAATTCCTAATACGATAAAACTTTCATATCATATTAGTAGAAAAAAGTCAGTTCCTGCCTGTTCCAGGTCACTTTCAATGTTGCCTTTGAGCATAAAGTAATGACAAGCATTTGTCTATCTACAAAAAGGGTCTATAGCACTGTTCAATGGCAAAACAAAATTGTATTCAAATGTGCCTTTCTCTTTTTCTGCCCTGTGTGGTTTAGCCCATTGCAGGAGAACCCTCAAATACATCATCTGAATTCACCTTCATTTCTAGGCTTTAATTTTGAGATGCTCAGAGTGCCTTTTTAACTGAAGAACAATCTCTCTTTAAATGGTCATTCCTGTATATTGGAACAGCTGCAAAGATAAATTATCAGTCCAGCTTGGCTCCTTTACACATTTTCATGACCAATCTTTGGCAGGAAACAGTCACCCATGGGCAGCATAGTCAGGGAGCCCCTCAAAGACAGGTAAAGACAGGTAGACAAATACTTTTTTTTTCCTGCAAGAGCTCAGTGGAGGTGGGGATGAAGCAGAGCCAAGTCACAGCTGGCTCCAGAGCAGCTTTCCATGGGGCAGCTGCTGGAGGCTCCATACCAGCTACACCAGCTGATGTGAAAGCTGGCATCAGTTCTTCAACTTGCCTGTGTTTTGTAGATACAAAAGCTCAAACTCTCATCCCCCATGTTTGTCATCTCTGGGATACCTTTTCTTGTTTGGACCAAGATTTAATGAACAATCATCCTTTGTTAATACCAAAACTGTAAATGTGCTCTAAAATGCCTAAATAAGATAGGTAGGTAGCACCTAAATAAAATACCACATGAAAATGAGAAAGTGCTCCCAGGAATTGGGCATTTCACAGAAACTGGTACAAGACTTCAAAGAAACACCACCAACTTATTACAGAGCTTTGCAAAATCTCTGGTTGAGCTGAGTCTAAGTCATAACTAAATCCATTTCCTCTGTCCCTAGTGACCCGAGAGAGTAGTACTTGGGTCATTCTGTCACCTGATGCAAATTCAGGAGGAGCTCAATTTAAATCCAGGTCTGGTTTTCTTGCTGTAGTCACTTTTCCACTGGGCTGTAAGAACAGGTGTATTTCCAGGTAATTCCAAGAGCTGCAAATACTGATCTTTCTTGCGTAGGTTTCACAATTCACAAGTTAAGGCTAGTGTTATGGGGAATTAAATTTTTCAACACAAAGGTTTAATTTCATCAACTGAAATACATCCAAGCCACAGCAACAAAACAATCTATGCTTTTTACTTTTCCTCCAGAAAACGAGAGGAAAAAAGAGTTCAATTTAAACTGCAGTGGAGCAGTACTGAAGACAGATCACACAATGGATCAGCTTAGTCTACAAAACGTCTCCCAAGCCAAACAGTGTAATACTTGCTTCAATTTCTTCTTCACCTCTGATGATTGGATACAATTCTGTATTGAAGATGCTAAAAAAAGCCCCAAAACTTTTGAGTAACTTCAATCCTCAACCTTAGAAGGAAAAAGAGAAGAAAACGGTGGTTCTGGTGGGGAAAGGCCAGGTTACTACAAGCAAAAAAAAAAAAGTAATTTTCAGTTATATTATTGCCTGTGAAACATTACAAGTGCAAAACGTAATTACCTTAATGCTATTTTTGATATCATATCAGCAAATTACACTGACTCCCTACTGTGACACTTATATCAGGGTAAGAATTATCCTGTTGTGAGTGTCAATCCCAGGGGAAAATGAGGCAGCACAAATGGCTGTGATTCTTGAGCAATTAGCTGCTCCAAGGTTGCAGATACTCTTATTTAAAAGATACTCATGGAATGTTTAACCTGTAAACATCTTGAACATTTACCTCCTATTTGTTTTTTCAGTAATTAAGCCTCCAGGGGATCATCCTATGTAACAAGCATTCCTTCCTTATTTTGCCACCCATTTTTCTTTTTAATCATGAGAAAATCCCCTTCTGTTATTAAGATACACACCGTGAAATTTGGAATTGTTTGTAATAACTATGTCTTTCCATTAGTACTAATACCCTAATGCCATGGGAGAACCATGTAATGTGCTGAAGGATTATGCAACTTCACGTCGAGCAAAACCAAATTACAAGTTTCACTCGCCTTTGGGAGTCAGTTTTTCAAAGTTCTGTAAGAATTATTGAGAGAAGAAAGAAATATTGATCATTAGAACTCATTTCAGATCTTAAGCCTTTACTCTGGAGCCAGAGGCACTGGCCTGAAAGAGCCAAAAGTACAGAGCAGTGCCTTAGGCAAGGGCTACCTCAACACATTCTGATCATATTTTGATGCAGTGGGCATCAAAAGTACACACAGCTCTTCAAGGAAACTTGATACACTCAGCAAGAGGAAAGGGAGATAATATTAGTCAATGGTACCACATAGCCATCAATCTATTCAATATTTTCTATATCCTTACCAAAAATTTTGCAGTCTATAAGATTGTATTCTGTAATCATACTTCTGGATGAAGGCAAACCTTGAATTGCTCTGTTAATCAGCACAGAGGAAAGCCAGCCAGTCCTGGCTCTAAGCACAAGAGGAAAAATGAACACGTTCTCAAAAGAATCAAAAAATCTCTCTTTAAGGCATAGGCAATAACTTTTTGTAACATTAATTTGTAGACAAAATACTACTTTGTAAAACACCAACTGACAATTAAGTGCTTTAAAAAAAAAAAAGCTTCTCTTGTTGCCTGGTATTTCCTCTCTATTATCTTGGTATCATCTCATTACCTTCAACTCGTCTGATACAGAATCTCTTTCTCCTTGTAAAAGCGAAAATCAGGTTCATGACTTATAAAACATCAGCTCAACATCTCCAAACTTCTGATGTAAGAGAATTCTGCCAACAGCCATCATTTTAAATGAAACAAAATCACAACTATTACAACACTTTGATTATTTTAATGTAGACTGAAGCAAACTGGAAGCATGTGGAAAATATGGAAATTATTGATTTGTAAAATGCTTTACATGCCATATGCAAGGCTCAAAATATTACCCATATACATGCCAGGTTATTCTACCACCTTTCAACATGATTTCCTTTCTCCACTTACAGTTGCCACACAATTAGACTTTTTTCCTATTTAGCAAATACTGATTTTTCTTCTATAATTAACTCCTGAGTAAATGTTATGCTCTATTTGAAAATAGCAACAAAAAGATTTTTTTTACAGTAGCAAGATGGCCTTGAAGTATATTGACACATGCAACAAGATCTGTTCCACCTGTTGGGAATTTTAAATCCAGGTTTTGGGCTGTTGTTTTTAACTACTTTTGTGTCACTACAGCTACCACAGAGCTCTGTGAAGTGCGCCATGGAAGGACAAGGCTGCCTTGTAACATGTAGGTGAATGCTGTATCTCCACACAAAACTCATTTGTTTTTTTCTCCAGGCAGGACAAAGGTGCTGTTAAATGAAAAATATTTGAAAACAGCAGAAATACAAAACAGTGCACAATTCTGACATCTGTTGAAACATTTCTGCATTCATTCCTACGCTTGCTAATGGCATCAAACTCTCCTGGGTCCTATATAAGACAATAAGGAGTTGTGAAGCAGAACAGATTTTTCTCAATACCAAGACTACCATGTAAACAGGTGGCTTTCACTGCACTATAATTTTTCCACTCAGTATTTTAAAGGCTTCATATTAATCCTTTCATATGAATTCTGACATCACTGGCAGTAAAAATATGAGTTCATACTCTCATTTTGTGATTGGTGGACTTAAGTTAATCTGTACTGGCAGAGGATAAAGGATGAAAAGTTGTTCATTATAATGGAATCCTTTGAAACAGTGCATACCTGCAAATATCAATAATACTGCCAATTACATTTAATGTATCAAGATTTGGGCAAGGCCATGTTAAACACGGACTCGGGAGAAAAGATAATAACAAATGCGTGGGAATTATCCAAACATTAACAATATATTAATAAAAATATGGAAAACTATCACAGATAGGTGTGAGATATGTACATCTTGCAGCTAAAATTGCCTGAAAAGATCTGCAATGAAGACACACGTCTTAACTTCCTTAAATTAGAAAGAGAACAGACCCACCACATGAACATTTTCTGTATTACCCAGATTGTGAATGCCTCTTTCCTTGTGTGGAACAAGGGGCAGCCACGTGAGCCTGTTCTGTCACTAAGGCAATGTTCCTCACATTTAATCTGTGTTAATGAGATTTGTGACAGGGAGATTCACAATTCTGAAAATAAACTCACTAGAACCCCATTAAATTAGAATTCCATCATTCCAGAAACCTATGGAGCAAAAAGGATTAGGATGCAGCAACAAACAGCTGGATTTTAAATGTCAAGATTTTAGAGGGCAATGTCTTCATTTCCTCAAAATTAGTGCTAAATTCTACATGGATTTTTCTCTGGTCTTTCTCTTGCTTCTTGGTATTTCCTTTCTATCATCTCATTATCATCTATTACACTCCTCTAATACAGAATCTCTATTTTTAGGTGAGAGTAAAATTAAAATGGGAGAGTGCATTTCATGTGAATCGTCTGACTATCACCAATATCAATGTAACAAAGCAGTAGAAGGAAACAATGCCCACATCAGAACTGGTTTCATCTTTAATATTTGCTGTGAAAGAGAACATAGTTTAAAAAGTAAGGTGAAACAGGAGACTCACACACATCCCTATGGCACTCAGCTCTCTCATTCTCATTTTCTTACCCCTGAAAATGATGAAGATACAATTATTTACAGGAAGCATTTTGGTGCACTCCCCCCACATCAGCTAAACTTCCTCTTTGAAGAAAACAATACAATAAAGTAGAGGGTTTTTTTTTTCTTTTGGGAACTACATCACAAATCCAAGTGTAACCAAAATAATTAGTTGTAATGAACCTCTTGTGATGGGGACATTCAAATAAAAATGGGACAAATTTTGTAAGAAACAGAATCCTTCTGAGTCCTATGTGACTCACGATACCCCTTTTAATTATACAGTCTACTAGAAAACATGATCAGTAAGTAATGCTGATTATAATTTCATCACTAAGATACAGATTAAAAGAAAACAAAATGCTTTGCAGCAATAGATCTAAAGTAAAACTGAAAATTACCCTGGACAAATAATGTTTCCTTTGTCCATAGCACACATTCCTAACAAACATAGAAAAGAAAAAGCATTCATGCAAAATACTGAGATGACCTTAAAAAAAGCTTTACAATAGATAAAGAGAGAAAAAAAACCAACTGCAGTTGAGGGTAATTTAGAAGAGAGGAATATATTTCTATACAAAGCTGAGTATAAATATTTATCAGAGGCATAGATGGTCTAAAGATATTAAGAAAAATAATGAAAAATTACTATTTCATTGTCATATACTTCTTGCAAATACATGCTGGGATAATGCTTCAACTATAATAAAACTGCTCATTATCTGGAGATGCAGTAACAGGAGAATAAACATCCTTTATATCGCAGAGAACCATTCTGAGGAGGCAGCAAGGACTACGGGAGCAGATTTCTTTTTGATATTTGATGTTTATGTAGGATAATTGAATTGGACTGATTAAAATCATTTAATTAGAAACTGTATGTGGAAGTTCTTTGCAAAAGAACAATGTTTATATTTGTTTAAATTCACCATATCCAGGCTGGTAGTGGTATAAAATCATTTTGGGGGCAGAGGGAAAGGAAATCAGGAGAGGATAATTGTGCTGCACTGCAGCTGACCACAAGATATTTGATGTAGTCACATGAGCAGAATATTGGCTGTACTGCTCAGGATGCACTGCTCTTCAATCCTCAGTGGTGTTCCTAAAGGGATTCCTCTGTTTTCACTGCTCCACAGGTGCACACAGGTACACATCTATTAACCACACTCCAGTCTAGTGCTGAAACAATACCAGTCTGATTCCAAAACACAATGAGCATCATTTTTTAAGTAATGTGGATTTTTTCCCTTCAAAATAAGGCTTAAAACAAAGTAGTAAATAGTAAAACAGTAAAAAAAAAAAGTTTAAAAATAGTAAAAAATAGTAAAACAGTAGCTGCTTAATAGCAGTTTCTGCCTTTTAAAGACTTACAGAGGTTCTCCATTAACCATAGCCATCTTACACTATCCTGGGAAAGTATTATTTTCTCTAAGTAATGAGGGTAAGAGCAGCAATGTGAAGCAATTTACTTGAGGAGGGCTGGTAGCCAGTCTGAGCTGAAAGCTCAGGAATTCCTGGATGCCATTACTGCGCTTCTCTCCATAATCTGGTGCTGCCTTTGCTCGAATAATCTCCCAGCAGCATTTGTATTAATCATTTGGAAGCTGTAGCATCCAAAGAGCCCAGCCAGGCCTGCTACAGCAGTTAATGTGCACACACAGTATCAACATCAGGAATATCTCACACAAAAAAAGAGCTTCTTTTTAATTAAATTAAAACAACAAAGGGAGAGGAAAGGCAATAATCTAAAGTGCAAAATGAGCAGTGACTGACTGTTCTTCCGTACTGTGATAAAATACACAGAAAAAAAAAAGAATTTTGGCTTTACTACAGTAATATAAATTTACTTTAGGAAACTGCTAATTTCAAGTTCTTCCATTTCTCTCTCTCTCTTTTTTTTTTTTTAAATTACTTTGTGCAATACAAAGTAATTTTAACTTAAGGATGTACAAAGCTATAGCATTAAAAAACAATTGTCTATTATGTTTTGTATCAAATAGTATTTTTCTTGTTTTGTATCAAACAGATTTTTTCTTGTTTCCTGGCAGTGCCATTTTTTTTGCTTCGTTTTCAGCAGATTTCAGTAGAACTTAGCCTTTATAATATATTTATATAAATCCACATTAAATTTACAAGATTAGTGTTCAAATATTTTGCACTTTTTTCCGGATATATCAGGACCATCAAAATATTTTGCTTTTGGACTCTCACATGTTCACACTGAAAATTACAGATAGATCAACATCATGTAAGATGAGTTGGGCCAGTTTTGGTTGGGATAGGGTTAATTTTTAGATAATATACAAAATGTACAAATATATACAAGGTATATATAATTTAATAATTTAATTTATAATTAAATCTATAACACAGTAGCATTTTCTACTGTCAGCAGAACTTCAAGTAGCATCTGGGAGCATTCACATGAGGAGAAGGAGGAAGTCCTCCATGATAGCATTGTGCAAAGGGAAAACTGCTAACTGATTTTGTTCACTGAACCTAAAACTAGACATGGAAAGCTAATAGGAGCATAGCAAATAGCAGGCTAATTTTTAAGATTCTAATATTTTTCTGGCAGACAAAAAAAAATTTAAAAAAACAAAACAGAAAAACAACAACACACAACCAAACAAAAATCTTCCTACCTGGAAAAATCCCTTATTTTTCCAACAACGACTATGGGGAGCTGCCCAAAAATAAAGTCTGGGATTTTGGGGCGCTGTAGATTTTCATATGCAACACACCAAGCTTGTGAGTGATAAGAAAAATACTTTATCTAGGAGGTCTTGCTGTCATTATTTGCATGGACCTGAAGTAATTCACATATAATATTAAGGCCACAGCCAGATCCAAGGATTCAAATCTTTCAAACCTAATCCAAACCTCAGCTCCTGGCTTCTCCATGTCACACACCTTGCTTGGCCAGAAGCAGGGGAGGGAAGGGGCACACAAAAAGCTCCAAGTCTGCCTCTGACACACACTCAGGACTAACTTCTCAGCCGTGTAGCTGAGCCCAGAACTGACAGATATTCTGACCTGAGCTGAGCAGAGTTCACTGAGCACGGTTCTGCCTGGCACTGTCCCTTGTCAGGCTTCATTCTGCTTTCACCCCTTTCTGGGACATTTAAGAGTTGCAGGGAATTCCCCTCGGCAACAGCTGGGGAGAAGTCCTTCCTCTCAACGCCCTGAGGAACAAGGGCCAAATTGGCTGCGTTTCACAGCTGAAAAAAGAAACAGCCCTTGGAGCAGATGGCAGGCAGCAAAGAGTGGTGTTGGAAACAATCTTTCAAGGCAATTTAATCCAAAATCACAGCTCCACGCGGTTTTCAAGTGAGACCCCAGCTACCTGAAAAACCCTTAATGTCCTAGCAGAGAATTATCTGACCTTTAAATAAATAAGTATTTAACATCTAGGACTAGTAAAAGAAAAGGTGTATCCATACAGATTAGTGCCTGGGTGCCACCAGCAAAGACACAACAGAAAGAGACAACCCCACACCACCAATGCATTTTTCCCCTCTATGTGGGTATCAAAGGCAGCACCAGACTGATCTTCAAGAACTGGAAGTATCACATCCTCCTTGCTGACCAGACTACAACATTCTGTGTCAAAGAGTAGATATAGCAATATAACTATAAAAATAGATATAGCAATGTAACTATAAAAACAGGCACTAAAGTACCTAAGTTTTGCACCATGGTAAATTGGTTTGTTCTGAAATTAAAATTTCAGAGAAGAAACTAGTAGTAATCAAAGACTTTATTGCCCAGTTTTACTCAGCACAGCTCATGCTGCTATCTGTTAGATATCATCATCATCATCAGGGTGCCCCCTTGCTCATTCTGCCAATTAAAATAATCTAAAAAGTACAACATCAAAAAGATTATGTTTTCTTTAAGCTGACCTTTAAAATTGAAGTTTACAATGCCCTGGTAAGAACTTAACATCTTAATTTACATAATTTTCTTCTAAATTACAAGTCATGTTTTATCAGAACAGAGTAAGCCAGAGGACACGGACAAGCTGTGAGCCAGCAGCAAAACAGACAAAGCCCAACAGGGCTAAAAGTTCTCACGGACAGGTTATACAATACAGGAAAACAAGAAAAAATAAAACCTCATCTGCTATTGAATTACACAGGCCCTCTTACCCTTGGGGGTTGCCAATCATCTTCTGCTTTTTCTCAACACTTTAAACAATTAACCAAATAAGATAGAAAATAAAAGTTAACAAGTGTTGAGTTCCTAGGATTGCTTGTATCCATCTGGAATGATATGGCAGAACAACTCCTTGAATTAAGAAAGGTTGTTTCCTGCATTTGCTGCATGGAAGAACATATAAACTGAAAGTTGTTGAGTCCACTTCTAGCCCCAGCAGCATCACAGAAAATTAACATCAATCCAGAAGGAACACAACGATGACAACTGGATTCAAAGGGCTCTGGCTGGAGGAAAGTTTCCCTCAGCATGTGTTAACACCCAGCATCCATCAAATATATTATTGTTCCTTGACAAATGTGTGAAAATACAGAGTGAGGCCCCAGAATAGTCCAAATCTGGAAAGCACCTCATGCATTAAAACAAGTTTGTAGACTTGGTTGAAATGGTAGCAGGTAAAGACCTGTGGATGAGCATCAGGAAATATTTTCAAGGCCAGATGCTAGATTTCAGTAACTTAAAACCATATCTCTGAAAGAAAGCCCTTTAAAAATTCCTAGGCAGAAAATACATGGCTACTGTCATATCCTCTGTGCAGCTGATTATTCTCATCTAGAACACCTTTGCACATAAACAAAATAGAAATGAGAATGTGTTTGGCAACCCTCCCAAAACACATAACATGTGCTAAGAAAAGACTTTTTTACTCCATATGAACTAGTTGATGATAAAAAGAACAGACACAGCTATTACAATTTTTACATGTTTGATTCCTGAAGCAGACAAGGTCCTGCTATCACATCATACATGCTTGAGGAAACGGATATTCATTCCTCTTAGCAAAGAAAGAGGTAGGTTTGCTGAGCAAATCCAAGTCAGCTGCTCTAGAGCAAGCTCTGCAAATCAGGTTTCTATGTTATGCTTTAATTAAATCTGCATGTGAAACTCCAGCTTTTCATTGGACAGCCCTTTATCAACTTAGACATAAAAACTCAAAGAAGGAGACGAAAAAAGAAAAAATGTTTAGGCTTAATCCTCCATTTCCTTTTAAACACTATAATTCACTGAAAGAATTTAATATTAAAAAAACCCTCGAACTTTTCTACAATTCCCACAGGCTAGAGTGCTCACCAGGGTATTATTAAATCATTTCTGAGACCACCTCACTCCTGTAAAGTGTTAGGCTCTCACACCTTGACTAACTGCAGGCAGGAAGCAGCAGGTGACATCTCATGTCCATGCTGAGCCAAAGTTCTGGAGCAGCCACAGATACCCCTGCACGAACTGTCCTTCAGCATGAGAAAACCAGCAAATGCACAGTTCTGCACCCAGCCAGCCCTCTGAGGATTATTTACATGGCATCTCCAAAATCCTCAAGCTCTTCTGGCAAATGGCTATCAGTGGCAATCTAGCTCATTTACATTACAAAGCTGCTCTCAAGGGATTACTGAAATCCCCTGATTTCACTTATTTAATTTGGTAAGCAGATTGTGTTGCTGAAAAGTAGATTTGCAGATATCTGGATGAACTGTCACTGTGTGCAAAACATGATTCTGAATACAGTCTCACAGAACAAGTGGATTTTTGTAGCTGGACTGGTACTGTCAAAGAGATGTACAAAGGAAAAGATCACTGCAAAATTTTGATCTCACAATTTGGTAATTGTGGGCAGAGCTGCAGAGCACCAAATCCTTGAGCATCTGTGCACTTCATCTGTGCCAGTGCCATAGCCCTGATTTCAAAAGGCACTTCAGTAAGGGAAAAAAGAAAATCACATTGTATATTAATATTTATGCCTACTTATTAGGTACTTGCATCATTTGCACTGCTACTCTGTTGGATAAAATCCCCACTGCAGATACAATCACATCTGAAGATATTTAAGAAATAAAAACACTTAGCTGGTCCACTGCATTAGATCTTTCCTGCAGTCAGCCTAAACTCATCCAGAATTGCAAAGCACGTTTATCAGCCCTCTGAGTGCTCCTGTGAAAGCTTTCCATGTAAAAATGTCATTTGCCTTTTGTGGTGACAGCTATAAATGTGAACTACGAGCCTGAACAGGAAGCAGCATTGATAGCACAGCCAGACCTCCTCCTCTCCTGTCACCAGCCAGCACAAATGTGAGCTGCATTACTGGAGAGGAGTGCTCTGCAAAGGCAAGAAGTCATCTCTCAGCTTTCACCACAGAGCATGCAATTGCAGTAGCCCTGCCTCTGACTCATCTGGAGATCCAGCAGACCTGGCTGGCACAGATGGGGAAACATGAAACACATTTTAAAAACACTAGGAAACAGTTTACTGCAGAAAGGCAGAAATATGCTGCAACAGACAGAACTTGTCAGCCGTGGCCTCTCAAAGGCAGGCTCTGACATTCTCTCAAGCAGAGAGCTCCTCCTCAGCTCTGCACAGAAGATGAGAGAATTGAGGAAATCACTTATTTAGCCTCTAACTCAGACAAGAGAAGCCCACTCTGATCACCTTATGAAATCCAAGATAAGAAAATTTCACTCACATTCCCCAAGGTGCAGAGAAGGTACAGTATCAACTCTTTTGGAAAGATAAACAGAAGAACATGATAAATTAGTAATGAATTAATGCAAAGGTGTGTGAGATTTCATGCACTTTTTAATGTTTATACAATAAGACAAACTTATGGGTTCTTATTACACAGCCAAGTTGAATTTTGAAAGCAAGCATTATAATTGACCAACACGAGTAATAAGGCTCTCCCCCTTCATGACAATCTACTTATTTTATAACATTATTTTATTTAGTCTGATACTTCTTTGAGCCTCTTTTCATCACTCCTCTTCCGTCACAGAGCATTTCTAGTTTTGAAGAATGCACCTTCCTAGGTGAGGAAGGACAGTATGAAGACAATAATTTTTATCCTCTATGCTTGCAATGGGCATCTGACTGTGGTGATTTTGACCAATCTCCCCATAATAGTAAGAGCCTAGCGTGTAGTTCTCTGGTGCTTAAACACAATTTGCAAGCAGTTAAATCAGATCTGGAGGGGGTTTGCAGCCTGAACTTTACACATTGTAAAAAGTGAGATCCCATCACTAGCAACCTTGCAGCCCACCAACAAGGATGGCCAGGGCTTCACCCACCACTGGCACAACCACATTTAACCTTCCCACATTCCAACACCTTCCTTCTTCAGCACGGATTATTCATGAAAAGTGCACTGCAAAAGCCTGACTTTTTCCAAGAATGTGAAGCACCTGCAGTCATAACTCAAGTTACAATCTGTGCTGGCACCACATAGCCCTCACTTTCAAGGGTGAAGTAAACAGCTTGAGGAAGAAGAAAGAGCTTTGAGGATTGTGTCTTACAAGCATTAATATAATGCTCACATCAGCAGCACTGTGGCTTTTTAATTTAAAGCATGTATTCCTTTGAGAATTACCATTATCTCATTTTTTTGCACTCTACCTATTATACAATTCTTTTCGGAGATCTTAACGTGACTGTCAGGGCTTCTGAAAAGCAGCAACCGCAACCCCCAGCCACCACCAGGCCTTTAAAAGGGCCCAGAGGGGAAAGCCAGCACGTCAATTGTTACAGCTTTCAACACGTCTTTTTCTTTTTCGTTTTCTTTTTTTTAAAGGAAGAGTTAAGTGTAATTTTATTTTTTTTTAATGCATAATTTCAGTTATTTCTCAGTAAACATATATCCCTGGGCTCTGGCATTGCATCCCAGAAAAGGGAAGGGACGCAAAGGGGAGGAGAGAGCAGTGCGGGAGGGTGGGAAAGGCCGGGAAGGTGGGAAAGGCTGGGAAGGGGAGAAAGGCTGGAAGGAAGGAAGGAAAGGCCGGGAAGAAGGAAAAGGCTAGGAAGGTGGGAAAGGCTGGGAAGGAGGGAAAGGCCGGGAAGGTGGGAAAGGCCGGGAAGGAGGGAAGGGCGTGGGGAGGTGGGAAAGGCCCGGGAAGGAGGGAAAGGCCGGGAAGGATGGAACAGACCGGGAAGGATGGAACAGACCGGGAAGGATAGAACAGACCGGGAAGGAGGGAAAGGCCGAGAAGGATGGAACACACCGGGAAGGATGGAACAGACCGGGAAGGATGGAACAGACCGGGAAGGAGGGAAGGCCCCGGGCACTGGGGGTCCCGCTGACCGCCCCCCCCACGCTCCTTCCGGGCCGCTCCAGCGCGGCGCCTTGGCGCCCCCTGGCGGCGCTGCCGTGCGCGGGGCGCGGAGCGCGCGCGGAGGCGGCTGAGGGCGGGGAGGGGGGGGGGAAGAGCCGTCTTCGCTTGATGACTACACAATGAGCAGTGATATATTTTAATTTAAACACCATAAACCTATTGAGTGCTTAATTAACTTTAACCGTCTTCAGTGGAATGAAGCCAATTTGAGGGGGTCAAAAGGAGTTGTTCCAATATCAAACAGTTTTACATAGTCAATCCATTCATTCGGCCTACAGCTACTGATTAACACACAAAATTAACATGTTAGTAAAAATTCATATTCAGGTCTCTGGGGAAATTAAGATGCACATGCACAGAGCATGATTAGCACAACTATTGTTTTCCCCCAACAATATAATTTAATGGGTTTTCAGAATTACAGAAAGAGAGACTGGGTGCTGGTTTGAATTGATTATTTACCACAAAGCTTTGAAACATAGAGAAGACGGAAAGCATCCAAGGAGGCAGCGACAGAGAAGAGCAGGAGCAGAGCAAGCCCCTGCTGCTGAAGGGTACGGCTGGAGCAAGGGGCAGGCGGGCATCGTGCCCTCCCACATCCCACAGATCCCCAAAATCCTCCCCAGGGACACTTCCCTCTGCCTTCGCCTCCTGACACCTTCCTCTCCTCCTCCCCTCCTTCCCTTTCATGTCCCGGTGTTATTTTTCCATTGTGTCATTTGTTTTAGTAAGAGAAACAAACAGCTCAAAGCTTCTTCCTATGCCTGCCTCAAAATGTTGTACCTGCCAATTAGTTTTCAGAAGTAAGAGGATTAGGAAAGGCGCCAAACAGACAAAGCGAAGGTGAATAAAAGAAGAAACAACATTTTAAAAATTTACCACTGGCAAGCCAAACAAAAGTGACTGCCTGGAGGACCTGGCTTAAGTAGTAACGAAAGAAAATAAGGAACCCTCAGTGACTTTGGCAGTTTTTGGATCAGGCCCCCACACATGGGTGTTCCCACCCATCCTACAGGGCAGATCATCATTTCCAATAGAGACAGGCACCAGGAGAGTTACCAGTCACACAGAGGTGCATCATAGGAGCCCTGAAAGTCAACAGCAAAGGAGGAAGAAGAGAGAAGCAAATGTCTGCTTTCCTGCACCACTAAACTATCCGTGGGCCTCTTGTGTTTACCAGGTTAAAAAAACTCCACACAATATCTTACGGGGTTCAGATCAACCATTCAGTGTAAAAAGAGACCCTTCTACCTCTAACCTGAATAATGTGACCAAGGTGTACACAAAGATAGATTAACTGTGACTGGCAAATGGTCCCATGGCTTCCTAGGTTTAATGTATTAAATGTTTTATGAAGTAGAGACAGAGAGACGGGGAATTCTCTTATCGTAAATGCAGGTGAGCACACCTGCAGCTGGTTAGAGATCTCACTATTACACCACATCTACAGTGCAGTCTGTGGTGCAAGAGAAGCTACAGCTACAGTGGCTGTAGATATCAGCAACATCCACAGCCATGGGATGGAGCTGGAATTAGTGAACTTTCATGAGATAACCAGGACACAACAGGTGCCCAAAAAGACTGTGCAGTCTCCATGCAAGTAAATTTTTCCAAAACTCAACTGCACAGAGTGAAGTGGAACCTCATGCAACTTTTACATCAGTTGAGCCTTCAGCAAGAGATTGGATTAAATAACTTCCAGAGATTCCTTCTCACCTGCAGCATTGTGTTTCATACATCGAGCATTCCAGTAGAGTGGCTCCTGATGTGCAGAAATCAGGATCCATACCTCCCACAGCACCAGGATATTGTGGAACAATGGCACCTAAATGTGGTACAGCCAGCAGCACTTCAATCCCAACCTGAGCTCAGAGTTCCCAAGAGCCTGTTCTATACAAGCTGGGAGCATGTCCCTAAACACAACATAATAAAATGCTGTCCACTGCTATAGTCCACAAAAATGACGAGTTCAGGATTATGATGAATCAGGAATCTCTGAATCCTTATGCAAAGTCTGTTAGAATCAGAATCCTAAATGCCAGAGCAAGAAAAGAGATATCTGCTTAACTGGTGTTGCAGATGTAGTTGGCAGAGGCAAAACAAAGCCTAATACAAATAAGCATTGAACTACTTCAGTCAGAATTCTCAGCTTAACAAGACTTACAGCTCTTCTTCCACCATTTTAGTATCTGGGCACACAATCCTATGTGCCTCGGTGTCTTTGTACATGACAGATTTAAACACCTGGCAGAACTGAATTACTACGATCACTGACAATGGTTCTGAATCTATTTATCTGATCTTTTTTGGAAAAAAGACTAGTGAGAACACTCATATTTGCATGTGGTTGCCATTCTGCATCTGATACTAGAGATTAGAGAAGTTGTATATGTAGAAAATTTTAAAGACCAAAGAATTTGAAAGGCATCTGGTGTTTGTAGATCCAAAAACAGATGAAAGCAAAATATTCGTGGTAATGGAGCAGGAGAAGATGGGGACAATTTGCTGAATGTGTCATGAGAGCACAGGTTAGGAAACTAAAGTTTGGTTCATCACTAGCTAATCTTTGCAAGAACTAGGGTGAAGCACCTAAAAGTGGAAAGTTGAGAGTGATCTTGGACTGAGCCCTTAATCAAACACTAGAAGGACTGTGAGAGAATAAGAACAATTCAGCAGTGATCATAATTAAGGTTGAACTCCATTCAGAATGTGTCATGTAGTAATAATCCATGTCATGTTTTAAGGAAGGGAAATTATCATTTCTTGCAAAGATGGAAGTCAGAAACAGCTCATAAAGGGAAACTCCAAAGAAGTAAAAAATGCATTTAAAGTGGTGGTGATAAAAACAAATCTGAAGAATGGGAAAGCAAGATATAAACTTAGGATTGTGATGTTACAGAAAAAATAAGAGGAATTTGCAGGACAGCCAAAACTAGAGAAGTGAGGAGTATAACTTAGTTTCAGAAAACTTCTCACTACTTAAGCTGTTTAACCAGCAATACATAAATAGAAAAGGAGAATCAAGAGACTACGGAGACACAAAAATATTTCTCTTAACTGGCTTTAGCACAAAAGAATCTCATTATTTCACAGATACTGGGGGCATGGTCTGCCCAAAAACATATTCACACACAGTAAAATACTGCAAAATCCAAGACATCTAAGAAAATAATTGATTGTTTTCAGTGAATTTTCATTAAAAAGTAGGATCAGACAAGGCTGCCAAAGATTTCCAAGAGAAGCAGACAATGTAGTTATTGAAGGAAACTTTGCTTTAATTTGGGTATACTTTTAAAAGGAATGGGAAAGGCCAAAGGATGGTCATAAATGATACTTAAAACCAGCTTAACAGGCAGATGTTATGGATTGGCATGGAAATTGTGCATTGCAGTGCATTTCACTGGATTTCACTCTGAGTCTCTGAAACTGGGTTTGTTCAGCCTTGAAAAAGAAGGCTTGGAGGAGCACTTATGACAATATTCTAGTATTTAGAGGGTTCCTTTGCTAAAAGGTGGAGACTCCCTTTCTTCAAAGAGCTGAGGGGCAATTGGTACAAGTAATCCTGGAGAGATTTTCAAGGAAAATTTTTCACAATGGGAACATTCAGCCATTGTGATAATGTCTTCAGGGAAGTGGCAGTTTCCCCATTTTTAAGGTTCAGCTGAACAAGGTGCTGTGCCATCTTGTCTAGACTCTGCTTTTGCCAAGAAAGGTTCAACCAAATAATCCTTGAGGTCACCATCCAACCTGAAGTTTGAGTAAGGCTCAGCAAACAGTCCAGGAAAAGGTGTCCCATGGGAGGAAACAAAGTACTTGCTCCAAACTGATTTTTATGTTTATTTTTAAATATTTGGGGGGTGGAAATGGGCACATAATGTTGTGCAGATGACAGATGTCTGCATATTCAACATGGTGTAACTTTGGGAAACCACAGAGTTCCTCTGTGCATCCTTGCAAAGGGCTGTTCAGAAACACAATGGAGTCAAAATTTCAGGAAAAATAGGGCCAGAACCTCCAGTAGATAAGCTGCTTAGCATTTTAACACAGATACATTTTAACATAGATACTAAAAAGTCTGAAAATTAATTTCGATGGCTCATGTTCAGGGAATCTAAATGTGTGGATAACACACTGTAGATGCACTGTAAATAAAAAGCCATTATATGACCAAGAGGAGTGCCAGTACTCACAGCCCTCCAGGTAAGCAAGGAATAAAACCACTGCTATTACATCAATAACCTTTTTTATCTTTAGCTTTGGCTGCTGCAAATCAAAGTATCCCACAAAATTTTGTGGTTGGAAATCTTTTTTCATGGAAAGAAATTAGGAAAAACAGGATGATTATCAAAATTCTGTAAATTACAGGAGATGGCACGCCTGGAGCAAGAGGATTTTCCATGGGCCTTTCTCATAATCAATGAGAAAAAAGCCCCAAGGAGAAATCAGAGTGTAATAGCAAAACGCACTGGAGTCTAACATGTTAGATGTAACAGAACCCCTTGTACATAAATCAAGAATTTACATAAAAAAGGAGAAAAATTTATTCAAAAATCTGCCTAGAAAACATTAACACTTATAGCAGACAATCAAAAGATACTTTTATCACATACATAGAAGCAAAGAAAAAAAATCAATCATAATAAGCAACAGATCCATTCTGAGAAGCATCTCTCATAAAGAATTTTTTAAAAATTAATTTACTTCATGTATGTAAGACTACTTCCTATCAAAAAATAAATTATAAATAATACTGAAGTAACCTCAGCAAATACTTACTTAAACCACATAATTATATTTCATCCCTATAATTTGCTTTTGTCACAACAGAATAAACCACAAGTAGGTGATTCACAGATAAATTCTATACAAAGGCCAAAACGTGTGGTTCCCATTTAAGAATATATGAGCAGATTTGCTTTCAGTAATGTAAATTATTTAGTCTAGCACAGACTGAGCAACACAAGTAGCAGACAAAGTTTGTAAACTGTAGATCCTCAAGCTCATACAATACTCTTAACTGGATATTCACCAATACATGAAATATATATGGGTTTAGGTAATACAACTCTCCACCAGTATGCAAAAAGTTCTGAAGCATTTTTTGCTAACTGGTATAAAATATGTTATAAAACCTCTATTGAATTTATTTCAGATCTTAGGCTGTGTGGTAGTTGCTGTACTTTACAGAGGTTTACAGCAATACCTTCTAGAAGGCTACATGGCTTTGGAGGTGCAACAATAGCAATCTGTGATTTTATGTATGTGGTGAAATTAGCACTTGATGCACCTGACGTTTTTCCATGAACTTTTTCTATTGCACAAGTGATGGTCTCCATTTAAAAGTGGAAGAGCAAAAGCGTTTTCTATTATGATCTTTTCAAGCAGAATAAGTGAAGAGTTATGGCAAGTTCATACCACTTCTAAGATGTTTAACACAAGTATCATAATTGTCACTTAATGGGTCAGGAAACAAAGACAGACTTGTCTCAGTGGGGTTGTCTGTTCTCTATAGATCACACTTATTTTCTCTTCATATTTAGGAAATGTAATTATGTCTAATTCAAATTACAAGAGACAATAATTACACAAAGCCATTTTTTTCTTTATAGTTAATCCTCTGAATATTTTATTTGCCAAGGCATACAATTTACCAAAAAGAAAACATTAACTTATGTGGCCCGTATGGAATTTATTTAATTATATGATAATCCAATATGGTTCTCTGCAATTTATTATGTTAATTAGTTAGATTATGTGTGAAATATTTTGTAATGAGCTCATTCCTTTTCTTTATATGACTTTAAAAAAAATCTTCCTAATGAGCCATTTTTCTGCATTTATAAAAGATATCTGGGCTTTATAATTTAAACAATGTATTATAATTTATATCAGTGTAGACTTACTAAAAATTTTGAGAACCATAAACCACATTTTGTGAGACTGCAATATCCTTACTATAACCAAACACAATAATTGGAGAACACTGTGTATTTGATATTATAACTGAATCCTGCACTACTTTGGCATAAGTGCAATACTATTGATTGCAAATGGAGGGGGGGGGCGGGGGAAGGAAAATGCCTCCAATAATTCTTCAACCAGGAGGGCAGAAGAGGATTAAAAGAAAGCCTTTAATAGTCAGCATGTGCAAATCTCTTTTGGAAATGAGCCAGACTAGATCAACATGGATTTTTGCAAGAAAGCAAGTTACTGTTTGTTTCATACAAGTTACTATTCCTGTGTGAGCAGAGAAACAGACCATTAAATATTAAATGTTTTCCATGACATCTTCTTAGGAATATGTTTTCCAACAGTCTTGAGGTCCTGTCTCTCTTGAAATTTAATTTTATACGTGCAATTTCCCTTTGCATTCTAAAATGAAGAATGCACTCCACTTCCTTGCCTGAGTTTTCAACGGCCAAAGGTGAGCACCTTTAGGTTTGTGTCAGCACAGCCCTATGTGTCAAGGCTGGAAACATTTCCAGAACCATGCTAGAACCCCTCACACATTCTGCATTTAGCTGGTAATTTGTGTCTGATTCTTTAATCTCCAAATACATCCTGCAGGTAGTGTACTGATAGAGTACCATGAGATTAGGCTTTGAAGGGAAGAAGGGCCAAGAAAGCTGGATCTTCAAGGATCATCTCCTCCAAGCTGAGGAGTGATGCATCACAACACAGTGGAAGTCAGGCAAAAAGGACAAAAGGCCTGCATGGATGAACAAGGAGCTCCTGAGCAAACTCACACAAAAAGGAAGCCTACAGATGGTGGAAACAAGGACAGGCAGCACATGAAGAATAAAGAGTACAGTAATTTCACGATTATAAGCTGCACCTGATTATAAGCCGCACGTTACAATACAGAGTGTGATAAAAGGTATTTATTCTATCACCATCTGTTGAGGGTGGGGGCAGTGATCCTTATCTCCACGGGAGATATTCTGCTAATGGGCCATCCATTGAAACCAGGCAGGGCATTGTTCTTTATCTTTTCACAACCCATCCTTCCTCCAGCCAGTCATTTTCTGCTAATGGCTCACTGAGTCCCACTGTGTGACTGATAAAATTACTGCATCCCATTGGAAGTTGCTCCAGCCAGGGGAAAGAGCCCAACATTTCTTACTAAGATAAAAACAGAGGTTTTGGGACACTAAGGGAGCCCCTTTCTCCACTGCACTCCAGAGGAAAACCGGATTTCTCCACATCACCGCTGGACCTCCGGAGGGAAACTGCACCTTGTACAGGAGCACTGCTCCAACTGAGCCACATCTGTCACTGCAGGAGGATGCAGCCACCATTTAATGGGACTGCTACCAACACCCTGCCTGACAGGGTGTCAGGTTGTACTCTGACTGTGTCAGGGTTTGCAGTTTGTTTCTTTGTAGTACTGTATTTCTATTTTAATTTCCCTAGAAAAGAACTGTTCCCATAATTCCCATATCTTTGCCTGAAATTACATTCGCCATTTCAAAGAGAAGCTCCTGCCTTTCTCAGCAGACACCTGTCCTCCAAACTAAAATAGCTATTTTTCATTCTTTGTCCATATATAAGCCGCACCTGATTATAAGCCGCAGTTCAGGTTTGGACCAAAATTTTAGTCAAAATGGTGCGGCTTATAATCGTGAAATTGCTGTAATACTCAGGGATCAGGTGAGAAAAGCCAAAGCCGTGACAGAATTAAATCTGGGCAGGGAGGTCAGGGCAACAAGAAAAGCTTCTATAGTAAGTTGGTGTAAAAGGAAGACCAGAAGAAGTGTGGGGCCCCTCCAGAAAGAAATGGGAGACCTGATTACATGGGACAGGGAGAAGGTTGAGGTTCTCAACAACTTTTTTGCCTTGGTCTTCACTGGCAAGAGCTCCAACCACAATGCCAAGAAAGAAGGAAGGATCCCTCATGGTAGGAGACAATCAGGTCTGAGACCATCTGAGGAACCTGAAAGTGCACAAGTCCCTGAGACCTGGTGGGTTAAGATTCATTAGGGTTCCTTGCTGGGATCAGCACAGGTAACTTTGTCAGCAGTGGGATGGAGTGCAGCCTCTGCAGGCTTGCTGACAGCACTGAGCTGTGTGGCAGCTGCTGGAGTGAAAGGATGCCATCCAGAAGGACACTGGCAACCTGGAGAGGCTCATGAGAACCTCATGAAATTCAACAGGGCCAAGTGTGAGGTCCTGCCCCTGATATTTCTTCAGAAATATCTGAAGAAAAATCCAGACCTAGAGGTCATGATAGGATTCATCCTTTACCAATTGTACAGATGTCATTAGTCTACAGGTGGTAGTAGACAGAAATAAAGGTTTACAAACCTGCTGCTCAATGGTGATGCTCAACACCAAAAAAAATCCAGAGAAATTAAAGTTGAATCAGCCTCTCTCCTTAGATCCTTAATGTTTTATCCCTATGTGTCATCTGAAAATATATTAACACTGCAGAATCCTGATGCTGGCCCAAATGACACATTTAAGTCAGTTTCCAATTATTATCTTACCATTTATATTCATTTTCCCTAAATGGAGCACTGTTGTAGCACAATAAATAATTCTGCTGTGGTCACATACATTTCAAAGATTTGACAGGCCAGACAGCTGCAGAAGCCCTGTTGTATTTCAGATGGCCTAAATTTTTTTGTTCAACACATACTGATGTAATAATAATCAGTGGAAGTAGAAGAGAAGGGTGTATTCCAAGCAAATTATGCTTATGTGCATTTCCTCCAACTGTTATTTCAAGTCACATTTGCTTCCATGTATCCATATTCTTAAAATGCTTTTATACTTTGTGTTACATCTACAAAAAACCTGAAAAAATTCAGAGTTATAGTATTGTTTATGTCTGGAAGAACAGTGAAAATATGCTATATGTCAAAGTAAACGTTGTGCAGCTTGTAACAGACATTGCATCTCATGAAAATGCCATGAATTTTGTCTGCACTTGGTAGTTTGCTGATGCTAGAATCACCAAAACTAACAGTAAATCATTAAAAAATACCAATAAAATCCTTACACCAGAAAACACCCATGAGAAATTGCAGTTGTATTTCATAATATTTAACAAATCCAACATAATTTCTCCCCAGGCCTGCTAGCAGCTGATTTCTTAAATGTGGCATTTTGTATGTCCCATACTAATTCAGAACAAACCCAGAAAGGTAGTCTTTGCAGGGCTGGTTATTTAGATGTCTTCCTGAGTTAAGAAATATTAGAAACATTAAAAAAAAAAAACCCAACATAGATGATTTAAAATATTTACAGTCTTTAACTTTAAAATTACGCACCTACAGACTTCTGAAAGACTGCTCAGTGAAGGAATGTTCCTGTGTATATTTGTTTAGCAGATATCCTTGAAGAAAAATGTCACCATAAATTTGCTAGACTGAGAAGGTATATAGTAGTCCAACCATTGTTTTGTTGTTGGTTTTTTTTTTCAAACAGCAATTTTACAGAATAAACATCCTAAATGTTCCTTTATAGCAAGAAGATGGTATTTCATTATCCCTTGGATCCCACTGGGGCACTAGCCAGTGTCGAGAGGAGTGTCTGAATCATCCCCATCACTTTCTCCTTGTCTCCCACAAGGATGCTCCCTAGCAGCTCACTGCTATAGACTCAGAGATTACACATTCTTAGAACAGCATTAGAGGCTCTCTGACAGCGAGCCTTTATAGCACCTTATCTTGCTTTAATGCTCATTAGAGAAGAATTAAGTAGGACTAATACACTCACAATGAAGTTTACATGAATGGGGCAAGAATGCCTGCATTATGTTCCAATTACTTTTTTTAGACAGCAAAGCAGTGACCAAACATAGATCATATAAAATGTATTAAGTTCCCACCACTAAATATCACAAGTTGTACCTCACAACTTCCCTCAACACTTTCTTGTGACCTAACAATCAACAGCTTCTCTGTGGCCTGTACTTTAGTTCCTATTTCCCCGTCAACATAGTGTACACCATCAGAGCAGGGAATCAGTCTGTGTTACACTATGAAACACTCCAGATCAGTTCTGTGCAATCCTTGACAGGTCTTTCCTGAAAAAATCCCAAAAAAACTCTGGGCACCAAGTCACAGGGTTCCTCAGTTCTTAGCTCCAAGCCTTTCAATACTGCAATCGTTTTAATTGAAATCATTGGTGATGAACAAATATTCTTTCCACAAGTATTGTACACTTCAACACACTACTGACAGTTTTAAAAACTGAAGCATTAAAATAATTGCCTAGCTATGTATTTAAACAATTAAGTCATTAATTCAGTAAATGCCATAATAGGCTTTTAGAAATTACAAAAGAATCCTTTCCCATTACATACATCGATATGATATTTGTCTAACTAGGTGATCTGCTTATTATTCACTGATTTAATTCTTTCTTGAATTATGTAGCAACAATATGCACAAAGGAACAAAGTTACCCTCTGTAATTATTTGACAGGATAAGTTTCAAAATCCTGACATGCCGAAGGAACAAAAAACACCTTAGTGCCATCACAGGACCTCGTGACTCACTTGGCACCACAGGGTTAATCTCACACATTTAATATCCTACCTCAAACAAGAATAATTGTAGCAAGAACCAAGGTCTTAGGGTAGCTTTAGTAAGACCATGCTACTTCTTCAGAACACAACAGTAAAAAAGCCATGCAAATGGAGATGAATGGAGCACAAGCCACCGAGGTAATTAAAAATGTATTTTCCATCTCCTAGTAATTGAATTGTGTACAAGCTGCAAGTTAATGAGGTCATCTACCCTCGAGCACTGACAGGAAAGCAGGAATAATTATCTTTCAATTTTTTCTTATGTAGCAATTAATTTTAACCATTCGCCTCCACCCCACTCGCACTCCCCTCATTCCAGTCAGTCAAAGTCACGGCTAAGCCGAATTGACAAGCAATTGATACGGAGCTGCCGAGGCGGGCAAGGTAATCAAGGGGCTGCAGCTGTTGAGGGCTAAGAGCTTCCAGGTGAATGTCACCTGAGATTTTGCATTCTGCCATTCGGTGGGCTTGGGACACACAGCAGTGCCTGACAGCACATCTGGTGCCAGGTGGGCAGGGAGGGGACATGGCTGATTTGGGAAGGGAACAGAAGGGTGGACAAGGATTGATGAATGGACAAGGCTAGAAGCAAAAATGTCTTTTTTGTTGTTGTTTTTGTTTCTGGATGGTTTATTCTGGTTTGTTTGGGGGTTTTTTTAGGGTTCATCTACTGTCATTGAGGATTGCAAACTACAGCTGTATTTAAAATAAAAAATGGTGTAATGCCTTGGCTTTTAACTCAAACACCAATTAGACTCAAACCCTTAATCTGACATGGACTTTCAGCAACTCTACACTTTGGAGGAACGAAACACATGCCAGACCAAATCTGTGAGAGCAGGACATAAAGAGGAGTTTGGCACTTTGACCTGAGCACCAAGGCCTCACAAGCTCTGTGCAGATGTCCACATTTATGATTGGGCTGGCAATCTCTGTGATCCTCGCTTTGGGCTGCACCATCTTAAACACCTAAAAGGAGCAGCTCTACGCACAAAAAATCAGGCAACACCACCAATGTAACAAACTGACATTTCACTAAAATGATCAAGATAAAGGAAAGAGGCTTAAGTGTTTGGTTATTAATACAACCTTTCCTCCCTTTAGTGAAGACACAAATGTTGTTAGGACATTGCTTGCTAGATGGAGTGCACAGGACGGCCATACCAAAATGACAACTTGTCCCCTTGTGTCAGCGCACGTCAACTTTTCCCAGCTGCACTCAAGTTAAACTTCCTCTATAATTACTGATTTTTGACTAGCAGTTTTAGAAAGAAACCCTTTCCCAACAGCAAAAAATCTAATTCAGATATCTTACATTTGTGAATTGACAATGATCATGTCTTACTCACCTGGCTGAGCAGAGCAGCAAACCTGCCTGCCAAGTAAAAGCTCTCCACATCTGCAAGATGTATTAAAAGGTCTTTCCTACACACACTACTTCAGCTGGAGAGAAAGTCAATGAAAATGGCAGAAATTTTTCAGTGTCAGCAGTGGTGTAGAGAGAAGAAATCTCGGACATTTCCCATGGACTCCAAGTCCACAATCCATCTGCCTCCTCCTAACTCACTTATGAGGCAATTCAAGGGGTTCTGAAGTTGATTCTATTAATTTCAAAAGTTTCCAACAAATGTGTTTCCTTTCAGATGAGCATAATTATCAAAGTAAAACTCAGCAGAGAAGGTGCCTGAAGTCAGTTTTACCTCATTAGAAATGCAAACAGTGGTTACTGTGTGGGTGAAAGTAGGCAACACCTGGAAAAGTGGTACACATAAAGGTCACCCCAGCTTCAGTATAAAATTAGCATCAGGAATGAAATCAAAGGCAAGCAAATGCCAACATGTGCACACTGGAGGGAAAAGGAGTCATCACTTTCTTTTGAGCACATAAAGAATATAACAACACATGACAGTGCAGTAATACAGTAATAGCAGTAATTTCTGTACATTTATTTTATTGCGTAACTTTCTATATTTTTTGCAACAGTCTTTTACTCTTCTTCCTATTGATGCTGCTTTTCACAATCTAAAAGCTGTCAATGTAAATATAAATAGATCAATAAATGGAAAATAAGTTTGTTTCTCCTGAAATGAAGACCAAGTTTTTCTTCAAGCAGGAAACTTCATGATCTCAATTTCTCATATCATAGGAAGATACCTAATGCAATTCTGTGGCACATGCACAGAGCAATCACTTCACAAATATCAGCAAAAAGAGTTCTTAGCAGAAAAATTTATGCCTTTTGCATTTTCTTTCAGTGCTGAGAAGCACCCAAGAGACTAGAAATTAAATGTGTATCTACTTTGAGAAATCACAAATGAAAACAAGGGCTGACTCACATTTAGCCAACCAGAAATATTCCCGGGTAATCACAAAACAAAACCCAAAACTTTTGCTCAAAATTTAAACAACAATTAAACAAACAAGAAAACAAAGCCCAAATCAGGACAAAACAACACAATCCAACTTCCTCTCCAAAACCCCAGTAGTTCAACTAGAGAAGGTAAGCGCAGAGCTGGGACACTTGTGAATACTGGTGACAAGTCCAGATGAACAGCAATCACTAACAGTGTTACAAAGGAAAGCACATCCATAGAGCTACTGTTCATCACCCATAATTAAACTCACTTGAAAACACTACACACATGGACATGATGGAGAGACATGAATTGTACTACAAAGACAAAATCATTCTCAGTGGTTAGTTAAGTGTTGTCACTCAATCCTAACCATTTCACAGCCAGCTCTCTCTCTGTAATGGCAGATTAAACTTGGCAGGCTTGATGGGGCGGAATAAACTTCATGTAGCTACCACTCCTCCTCTTTTTGCAAAGCTGGGGCATGTTCATCCCTTCAGGTTCACTCCAGAAAGCCCAGGTAAAACAAGGAGATCAGTTTCCATGTCCTCTGGAGGTTCTGCATCAGAAGGGGAAGTTCAAATCCGTGTGCACGAAGTGAGGAAGTCGCTTGATGCTCTCTCTGCCTCTGAGGTGCAGAAGGACAGAGGAGCAGAGCACTGACTCAAACAGTACCAGGGATCAAAGAGCAAAGACAAAAGTAGCAGGTCAGCATTATGTGGCTTCTTTTCTGAACACACACAACATTTGCTGCACCAGATAAATGTCTCTCCTGGGAAGCATTCTGTCTCACACAGGAAATAGGGGATGGTCCCTCATAAGAACAGGTAACCTTGACCATTTTCTCTGGTTTGTTTTCCATGCATCTCAACTTTCTGTGGCAATTGATTTTTGAGTTTTACTACCTACGGTGTTAATACGTTCTCTGCATGCTTGTCTTGTTTAAAATTCTCATATTATGCCAACAAAGTGTCTCTTTCCCTGCTCTTCTGTCATGAACAGAGTAGAAACAAGAGGTAGTTACTCCTAAAGCTCAGTATAAATCACAGAACTTCAAAAGCAGAGGAAGAAGAAAGGAAAAAGAAAAAGGGAATAATTCTTGCCATCAGAAGCAAATATCTTACCCTAACAGTAAACAAGTTTTAGCTGAAATCCACGATAATAATATTTCCTTGTATTCAGGGATTTTAAATGTCCCATATTTACCACAGACTAATTTAGCACTCATGATAAACTAACATAAGTTATATGACATGAAAATGATGTGACATTTTAAAAAAAGAAGCAAGGAAAAAAAGTGTTTAGATAGGTTCTTATGAGTAGAAGGTAAATTGTGATGATGCAAGAATGAACCATTTGTGATATTTTTTAATGCTTAGCACTGATAAATTTTCTTTTACACATTAATATCAGATGTATTATTTATATTTTAATATATATATACATGTTATATCTCCACATTAAAGTGCTTTGGGAATGTTTCTCTTTTTTGTCACAACTACTTCTTTCAACACAATTCTATGTCAATTTTATATGTCCAATTTCTGTAAGTATAACTTCAGATTTGGATTAAGCTCATTTTCTACCATTCTGCAATGTAGATCTGGTGAAGATGGACATATCAAGAATTAGCCACAGAACTGTTGCCTTTTAGATCAAAAAGCAAAATCCTTCCTTGAGTCAAACCAGAATTAGCTGCTACTTGGGTTGAAAAAGGGTTGCACCCCTACCTTAATATACATCAAAGCACATAACAGTGTTATCTGGCTGCCAAAAACCTCTGTGATGAGGAGAATTCTACCAGCAAATACAAGTCAAAAATGCAGGTTAAACACTTTATCTTGAAAATCAGAAGTCTAAAAGTTGGATATCATTCTGAAATAAACCACAGACAGAATGCAAAGCAAGAAGCAACATAAAATGAAACATAAAATTTTAGTCTTGAAAAGCATGTGGAGTAATGTCATTGGTTTCTTCACAATCAAAAACTTGTAGCACGTGAATTGAAATCTCTGCTTGGATGCTGAAGTATAAAGGAATTAATGTTCCCACCACCCTGCAGCAAGACACATTGCCACAGACACATGGGAACAATTACACCTTGATACAACTTTGTTCAAATACAACCTGCTCTTTTCCATAGTGGGCTGCACAGGAAAGCTGATTTGATTTAATCCTATAGAAAAGGCATTGACACGAGCCATCCTAAACACTGGCATAAGACAAATAAAAAGTTCAATTTTGCTTAAATTTGATAACCAAAGTACCACTTTGAAAGGTAGAACTTCTCATACACCCATCTCTTTTTAAGTGCAACTAATTTTGATATAGCATAGGTTTAACACTGTGAACTGGGAAAATTGCTTACCATTCCTGCCTATTTTTGTGTACCACATTCCTTACAAGATATTCTTCCTATTATTTTACACAGTGGATAGGTTAATGCATCTCCTATAAGTGCAGAACCTAACTTCTTTTATTAATGCTAAAATAGATTATTACATAAACCTATTCTGACCCTATCCAGTAAACAGGATATCAACTTACCACACAAGCTCGTGCGTATCGAGGGTCTGTGGCAGTCCAAATAGTGGCTCTGGGAGATCCAGGCAAGAAGAAAATTACCTGAGGTATAAATCATAGCATTAAAGCTGCCTCCAGGGCAGGGGATCCATTTCAGGGATCATAATGACATTTACTGAAGGTCCTTGACAGTCCTGGTGGTTCTCTCCAGCTGTTCAACTATCAAATCATGGTTATTCCACAGGATCTTACTAAGCCTCACAGAACAGGATGCTGACTGTGCTAGTCCATAATAATATTTTTTTAAGAAAACCCCAACTGATATTCTTTGTTGTCAGTACTATTTTAATTTCAAAACCACCTTCATTTGAAGGTATTTCTGTTCACCAGCTGGCTCAATACTTTATTTCTCATCCCCCCTCTTCCAATCACATATGAAAATTAGAGGATAGGATGAAGAAAATAAAGCAAAAATGGAAGATTTCAATGGGTGTTCAGGGAGTAATTTATGGAAACAGCATGAATTTCTGCTCAGAGCAATGGGGAAATTCTGCTACCTCCAGACACCATGATTAAAACACTGCATATTAGTTCCAGCTAAGTCAATTTTTCTTAAATTGAAAACTTTTTTTTTTTTTTTTGTGAAGTGTCATTGCCCTTACCTATCCAGAGACTTGAATAGAAGTTGCATGTATTCAGTTACAGCAGGCTTAATATTCCCTCAGAGATTCTACACAAGTCAAGTTACTGTCTCTTGGCATCAACACTGATTTACTTAGATATTTTTTATTTTACTCTTTTCATTGAAAAGGTTTGTCCTTCATTCCCGTCTCATAACTGAAATATTTTATTCCTTAGGTATTATCTGGGAGGCAAAAAGTGATTTTAATTTCTAATGTGTAGGTGCAGTTTACTTACTGAGTTAAAAAACCAAGACTTGTATCAGCAGTTGAGATATATGGCTCATCACAAATTATACTTTGCAATTCTGATCAGCAGAAATTATATATTTCATACTTTCTTTCTGTTCAGATTCAAATAAGGCATTTAACAATCCAGCATTTAATTGAATAAAAGAAAGAAGCATCCCAGAATTTTGAAGAAACATTTTCTGTGATATTTGGAGTATTCAGATGGTTTGCTCCTTTTCCAAAGCATGATTCTTTTGTATGACTATTAGAAGGTAAACCCTGAATAACACGTAGTGTGCTTTAATTAGTTTTTCCAAATATCTTCAGAAGAGAAGATAAAAACTCAGGGAAATGCTACTGGGCCTCATAGCACTGCCTCATAGTACATTTTACACTCTTGACTGATGACATAAGGCTAAGAGAAGAAAACAGAATTTAAAATTATCATCTTCCTTCACAGAAAATCATATTTTTGATTATAGATGTATTATAATAAATAACTTACAGACCTACTCAGAAAAAAAAACCATAATGCTTTCAATGCCCAGTCTGCACTTATGCAGGACTGAACTTGAGCAAAGCATTGCTGCCCTGTAGCACAGCATAAAATAAGTCCAGTAAAGACAGACTGCAAGAAGATCAAGGTACAAGACATCCCTGCTTTCCTTCCATTTTCTGGGATAATTCTCTAGACCTGGTTTCTTTCATGCCCATCTTTTAAAACAGTCATTTAACATTTACACCTGAATTGATTCCAGATATAAATCCTACCCCACCTTTAATATATCCAGCTAGTTTGGGAATGCTTATACAGTAGCACCCCGGGTTCTTCAAAATGGTTACTCGGTAAACAGCTCTGAAATTCTGGCTGACAAAGTCAAGCAGCAGAAACAAGCAGTTAGTTTGCTTTCTCTCTGCACCTTTTTGCCTCTCTAAGGGAATTTCCACCATAAGTGAAAATCACAGCTCATCACAATAGTGGCTTTTCTGACAGAAAAACACACCCACGATGCGTTGATGACCCACTGGGTCTGCCAGGACCCTGCAACACCAGTTAAAACAGAATGTTTCTTCAGTCCTAGACAAAGTAAAAATTAAACATGCAGCTTTTTCAGCTTATTCCTAACTGCTGATCTTCTCAAGCCAGTGAAGCAACTCTTCAAGTCCAAGATGAGCTAAACCCTCACCTTCCTCCAGCAGTGATGGCTGCACCTGCTTGCAAATGTACCTAGAAAATGATGACCCTGTGACAAAGTTTGCAAGCTCAGGTGTTGGAGCAGTCTACTTGCATTCCTGCAGCTCTCCTCCTGCTCTCTGTAACATCAAAATGCACTGTGGGCTAAGAAAGATCCCGATCACCTCTTCATAATTCATGATCTCTGCTACACTGTGCTTTCTCTGACAGGTAACCGTACACTTTTTTCATCTAGAAGTCTTGCACTGTGAATTAAAATGTGACTTTCTTCCTTCCAGTAAAATAGAAAGGGAAATCAAAACTAATCTTCCCCTAGGTCCTTCCCTTCCCCCCCAGTTTATGTGGCACAGACCAGCCTGCAATAATCAAACCAGAGCCATTTAGTGTATAGTCTAGTCTTGCTGTGACTAATAGGATGATTGGTTGTATAGCTTCTTTATGGTTGTTCATTATATCACCCTTACATAAAGTAATTTAATTTCAGTGGGATAATTAGGGTATTTCTAATCTAACTGATAGTCTGAATGAAATGAGATTCTCAGAGGGAGATTTGTGTACCAGGAGATTGGTGACCTCCGGCCCCAATTTTCACACAATGTATTAAGCTGACAGCCTTACTTCCAAGCCCTGCTGCACTGGCTCCTCACCACTTGTGCAGATGTATGTGCTACAGACAGCAGCTCTGAATGAGGCTCTTCCACCCAAAATCCCATTATTAAGGGAAACTGTAATTTTTTATTTGAATTACAGAGAGATAATCCAGGCCATCATTCACTAGTTGAAAATACAGCCCTCTTATTTATCTGCCATATGAAGCATGCATCTAAATTCTTGATTTTAGACTGTGCCTTCCAGGACAACATCAAATATATCCCACATTCACTTGATCAACACCTACACTTTCCTAAGTATTAAAAAGAACATTTTCCTTTTCACATTTTCCAGAAAAATACACAAAACTTGAAGAAAGCAGTTTCTGTCAAATTGAGTCAATGTCACATTTTATTTATGAGCCAAAGCCCTAAGTTTATCAACCTTTTGCTGTAACCTGTAGCTGTTAAGCAGACCAGGCTGATGAACAAAGGTGTTCTATTTCTTCCCTGGCATTTATGTCCCAGCTCACTCCTTTCCATGTCTTTGCTCTCTGCAAGCTGACACAGATGTGTACAGCACTGTTTCCAGAGCTGTACAGGACCATCCTGGCTCAGACCAACCCAACTCTCAGCAAACAGCAAAAGCCTTTTCCCTCCAGTTGAGGGTGGACTGAATGTCCCCACTGTAACCAAAGCCCTCCTCATCATGCCTGCAGTATTGTCCCTGTGCTTGCACATTCCTCTGCTGATCCTTGGCTTCACAAACAGTGATACCCTTAAACACCAGAAGCCCTCACCCACAGACCTTTGAAATTATTTCCCTGTGATTAGTAAACCTCTTCAACCTCAACAGCTTAGCTTTTAATCCTAAGAGCTAATAGAAGAAGAAAAGGCCTTACAAACAGAGGAAAACACTGCTGTGTTGCATAATTTGGTTTTAGTGTTCCAATATTTGATTTAAAGACAGCAAATAAATTATATGAGCTCTCAGGCTTCTTTGTTCCAGGCTGATATAAACAGTTCAAGGAAGAAACTGGAGACTGAAAGTCTCTTTTCCAGACACAATAGCATCCTGTGTGCACTGAAGTCAGAGTTCACACTAACTTCAAAAGCATCACAGTTTCACCTAGAGCTCTACGGTTACACACAAACAATCAATACACAGAGTCAAAAATACATAGTGTATCTATCAAATATGAATTTTGTGCATCTATGAACATCCATTTAGTATGTATATATGCACAGAAACATATTAATACTTTTTTTCTATTTCAGTGTAATAAAGCATAATTTAATGAAAACAAAGCCTCAACATTTGCACTTGAGTACAAATGAAAATATATGATCTATAGTATACTTCAACACTTAAATCAATAGAGTTCATACAGGGTAATTATTTTCAAGAAATTACTCTGCAATTAGCACCTTTTAAAGAGACCTATGTAATTTTAAAATATTAAAAACCCAATGAACTGCTACATATTATAGCTACCTCCATATACATCCATATTTTAGGTTCATTGGTGATGGGGATAAATCCAGAATAAGAGCTTTATTTCACCCAGGCTCTCACATTATTATTTTTCAGCAACGGTAATTTGTACTCTGCATTTTTCACCAAGCCTTGCACTTGCAGCTGTGTTGGGAATTTGCAGTTGGAAAGTCACTGACCTGAAATACAGTAGTGGCTGTTTTACAGAAGTCATGGTCTTGTCAGGGCCTGTTTAGGAGACTCCTGAGTTCAAGGTTCCTAGACATTATAAAACAAAGAACCCATTACAATTTAATGGGTCAATATGGAGCTCTTATACAAGAGGTAAAGAGTTATATACTAGAGATGGCAACTTAATTTCAAATACATTTTCAAGAAAGAGTGTCAGTCAAAAATAGTTAAAAAAAATATATAATATTTTATAGCATCTTCCTCAGAGATGTATCTTAAAACTTCCCAAATTATTATTCTTGGTCAAAAGAAATGGAAACAAATTAACTCTTTACAACATAATCTTCCATCGAGTGATTGCCCAAAATAGAGAATACAGTAATTTCACGACTATAAAGCGCACCCTTTTGACTAAAATTTTCCCCTGAACCCAGAAGTGCGCCTTATAGTTCGGTGCGCCTTATCTGATGTACAAAGTTTGGAAATTTGCAAACTCGGAAGCGAGAGCTGCGAGTCGCGGGGCGAGCCAGCAGGGCCGCGGTTGCTGGGTGGAGGCGGGGCCACGGGGCTGCAGCTGCCGGGTGGAGGCCGGGCCGAAGGGCCGGGACTGCCGGGTGCCCACGGGGCCAGGACTGCCGGCTGCCTGCGGGGCCGGGGCTGTTGACTGGAGGCGGGGCCACGGGACTGGGGCCGCTGGGTGGAGGCGAGGCTGGGACTCCTGGGTGACTTCGGGACTGGGGCTTCCGGGTGCCTGCGGGGCCGCGGGGCTGGGGCTTCCAGGTGCCTGCGGGTCCGCGGGACCGGGGCTTCTGGGTGCCTGCAGGACTGAGGCTACTGGGTGCCTGCCCGACCGGGGCTGCTGGGTGCCCGCGGGGCCGCGGGACTGGGGCTTCCAGGTGCCGGCAGCACCAGGGCTGCTGGGTGCCCGCGGGGCCAGGGCTTCCAGGTGCCCGCGGGGCCATGGGACCGGGGCTGCTGGGTGCCCACGGGGCCGCACACCGGGGCTGCTGGGTGCCCGCGGGGCCATGGGACCAGGGCTGCTGGGTGCCTGCAGGACTGGGGTTGCTGGGCGCCTGCAGGACCGGGACTGCTGGGTGCCCGTGGGGCCACGGGATCGGGGCTGCTGGGTGCCTGCGGGGCCATGGGACAGGGGCTGCTGGGTGCCTGCAGAACCAGGGCTTCCAGATGCCTGCAGGGCCACGGGGCTGAGGCTGCTGGGCGCCCGCGGGGCCACGGGACAGGGGCTGCTGGGTGCCCGCGAGACTGGGGCTGCTGGGTGCCCGCGGGGCTGCGGCCGCTGGGTGCCCGCGGGACCCGGGCCGCTGGATGCCTGCGGGGCTGCGAGGCCAGGGCTCCTGGCTGGAGGCGGGGTCGGGGTTGCCGGGTGGAGGCGGGGCCATGGTGCCGCGGCAGCCGGATGGAGGCGGGGCCTCATCCAGCAAACACGCAGGGGGAGCTGGGGGCGGAGCCTCGCTGCAAAAAAAAAAGTGCGCCCTATAGTCCGGTGTGCCTTATGGTCGTGAAATTACTGTACTTTCTAAAGTAAATTGATTTTATATGGAATCATAAAAGCTTAGAAGGGAAAAGCAAAAGCAAACACATTATTATTAATATATTGGTGTTTTTGGGATAGTACTGGATCCTGCTCCATTTCTGCATCTGCCATCAAGTCAAAACAACTTGGGAGTGATCTGTACTTTGGATGAGTTTTCACTGATGAGCATCACTGACTCTCCTTTACAGTGCACCCTGGTATCTCAGATCAAGTGTTATAGACACGTTTCTACTTTAAGGATTTGATTTTCAAAAACTTCAACTGTTCGGGAGTATATTTAATTTGAGCACTGGATGCTAACTTACACGACGTGGGAATTGTGTTAATGGTCAGCTGTGTACCAATCTTTGCACAAACATTGTTCTACACAAACAGAAATGACTGCCCTCAAGTCCTGGCAAGATTTTCCTCTCCTCCAGCCAAAAGCCTTCCAGCAAAACTCTGCTGCCTCACTTTGCTTCTGTTCTGAATCTTTTCAACCCTGTCAGAACTTAATTTCTTGTGCTTTTAAGTGAAATCAAGAATGAGCAACTCTGTGGTAACCTGCAGCTCAGGTATTTCTCCAGAAAGATAAGTTAGACAGCACCAAGCTACAGCTCATTTTTATTCACTTAGCCTTCTGCTGGACTGAACTATGTTTTATGCACTAGTCAAGGTAGGCTACAAGGATAATCTGATTTGGAAGAAGGAAAACCCCTTAAACTAAACTCCTGAAGTTAAATCAAGAGCAGAAAATTGTCTTGGTTTTTTTTAAGTTTTGCCCTGATACCAAACTGAGAAAGAGCACACAAAAATATCTCCCCTTTAGAGAAAATAAAAATAATAAAAACCCCTTTATTCTTAGAACAGTTACTAGAGCAACAAATTGCTATGGTATAGTACAGAAAGTGTCAAGCAAAGAGAAGACACATCTACTTTCACATATTTCAGCAAGATTCAAACCATGCCAGCATTAACAATGATGCACCTAAATTACAAGAAGCCTTGCTAAAGCTCAATTTTCAAAAGCTACAATTGCTATGAAGACATTATTATAAGATTGCTTTATTTATTACCCATTTTATTACTGCCACCAAATAAAATATTTCAGCTAAAAAAATCCAGACTGTTTCAGGAAAAGTCTTGAAGAAGCATCACTGTCAGCACTGTTTGGAGGCGGCAGACAAACAGAAGGGAAGGGGGAAAAGAAAACAACAAAATTGTAGGTAAAAATCACTCTTACTCAAGTGTTACTAATCAAGTAATCTGCTAAGTTTTTTACTTTAGCATTCTACTCTTGTTTTTTCCCCTGAATTTTATTTAGGTGAAGGTTTTGGATCTTGGCTTTAAGCACTACACAATATTAAAATACTCTGTAAAATTACTTCAGCATTGTCGTGAATGAAGTCTCCAAAAAGAACTGCAAATCATACAATTCTTAGTGCAATTTGTTCAGTGCTTAAAACCCTCAGCATTCTCTAGGAAGACGTTATCTATATTGATGTGTTATATAAAACCCATTAACTACCACAACAAACTTTGCTGCCACATTTCACCACAGCCCATATAACTAAATCGATTCTCCAACATTGCCACGAAAGTAAAAGTTAAAAAAACCACAAATATACTGTCCACTAGAAAATTCATACATCGTTCACACTTTGTGCCTTATCATGGTCTTGCTATTTTTTCCTGGGAACAGTAATTGTACAGCTTGTTTCCTCCATTGTCTCCAGTGATTACTGGAATCATATTTCTAGGGTAAACAAGGTGAAAAAAACCCTCTTTGCCATTGTCCCATTTTCTGTCAGGAAGGTTTGAAGCAAAGTAGGCCTCCCAATAAGTTTTCTAATCCAGATAAGCAGGGATAAGATATCTGACAGCTGTTTCACGCTCTTCATCATCATCTGAAACAATCAGTACGCATTAGAGAGTACTTTTCCCTTTACAAAGGTGATAATTAGATAACAAGCTGAGATTAAAGTAATTACAGTTAGACAGCTGGCAAGGCAGCACAGTCATGTTGAAATATTGTTGATACTTCAGCATCTGGTTCTAATAACAGCACAGGCTAAAAGATTTTACATTAATTACAGAACATAATTTAATATAAACATATTTAATTACAATTGATGAGCGATAAACTGTTCAAGAATGACTTAACCCCTTACACATGTCAAAATGATTGGAACTTCATATATATCTTTCTACTTTAAGAGCAGGCTACAGTCAGTATGAAAGGTTAGGAATCTCCAATTTTAAGAAAGCACTGTAACCGGAAAGGTGGATTATTAATTCATTTAAAAAAATCTAATCTAAAAACAAGCTAAAACTGCCAGCATACGACAGAATTCAAGACTGGCTCCATTTAGGCAGGATTGCAGCTAAGCCCAAAATTGCTATCTCAAAAATTCCACAGCGATTGCCACCCCAGCCTGAGGCATCTACAGCTCCCTGGTGCCTGTGTAGTTTTCCCAAGGATGCTCTCAATTCCTCTGATCTTATCAATGCTAGGCAACACAGAGCCTCTGCTCCTTCCTAAACTACTTAGGATCCAGCTGCAAGAATGGGATGCAAGGGCCCTCCTGTGTATTTGAAAAAGTCTTTGGATGAGACACCAAACAGTTTTAGCAGTGTTGATCCCAGAAGGCAGTGACCCTAATCATTAACTTTCTCCATCACTCTGGTGCTCCTCTCTGTTCTGTCCAGCACTGGGACACTCCTGCTGTGTGAGGAGCAGCTGAGGGCACTGGGTCTGTTCAGCCTGGAGGAGACTGAGGTCAGACCTCAATGTGGTCTTCAGCATCCTCACAAAGGGCAGTGGAGGGTCAGGTACTGATCTCTTCACTCTCTTGGCCAGGGACAGGACTCAAGGAAATGGCATGAAGCTGAGTTGGGAGGCTTAGGCTGGGTATCAGGAAAAGGTTTTTCACCAGAGTGGGACTGGGCACTGGAACAGGCTGCTCAGGTGACTGCTCACAACACCAAGCCTGTGTGAGTTCAGGAAGCGTTTGGACAACGCCCTCAGGCACACGGTGGGATTCTTGTGGCGTCCTGTGCAGGGCCAGGAGTTGGCCTTGATGATCCTGATAGGTCCCTTCTAACTCAGCATATTCTGTGAGTATGGTCTGGCCATGCAGGTGTATAAAAAAATTATTAAGGCCTTTGGGATCCTGCCTGACAGCCCCACAGTCAGAGAACTCCTTGTGCCTTAAGTCTCTCCTTGCAGGAATATTTTCATGTTTGCATACAAAAAAGCGCAACATTGAGTCTGAACAACGCCAATCTATTAAAAAATGAAAATCTTCTAATATGTGGGGCTTCTTCATTTGAAAGGATCAATAAAAAACCTCAACTGACAAGAGAAGCTGGGTATTCTGTGATCCTGAAAAATGCATGCAATAAAAATTGATAAATGTGCACTAACCATGTTGCATAACCCATTATGTCAAACGTAGTAGCTTTGGTTTTCGTGAAGAAATAAAGTCAGAAACTAAAATTATCTCAAAAGACAGCATATGTTCTGTAATGTAATTTGGCACTTTTTTTTCTGAAAGTGTAACTTTTTGCCACTCCATCTTCAAACAGGCAAGAAAGAAATCAGCCTGCTGCTTTAGGAAAGAAATGGAAAAAAAGATAGAAATGGACCTAAAGCAAAGCTGCAAACATACATAATCCTCTTTCCCATCATTGCAGTTATATACAAATCACAGGATATTTTTGTAGCACACCTTACCTGGTCTGGTCTATGTAGTGCACAACCTACACAGTATGGAGACAGTTCTAGTTAGCACAGACCTTGCAGTATGTTCAGCCAGCTGTAATATTTCTTTTCAGACTGTAAAATCACCTTTCTATGAGCCTGTTCCTCCAGTTCCCACTCAAAATAAAACAGGCATCTTGTATATCACATAATTATGTACAGGGCTATTGAAAAACAAACAAGCAAATAAATGTAGCAGAGATCCTGTGAGGTGGTATATTACAAAAAATCTCCTAAAGCCCAAAAACCACATTGAAATATTACACTTGAGAGAATGCCAAGGAGGATGCTCAAGAGTTTTAGTACCTTGATTAAAAGATTAAATTGTATGTCTCTTACAGCTATTAGATCAGCAAAGGTAATTAACATCTTTTGGAAATTGATGAGCACTTTCATTTTTTGTATACGAATCTAGCTCTTTATTTCAGCTAGCCTCAGATAATGATAATGGATTTCTTCAAAATAAGCACTGTTGATCTCTTTGCTCCAAACTTCTTTAGCAACATATTACACTCCCCTAGGTAAAGACCTATAGAAAATCTGTATCATTTGTCTGTGCTGTAAAACAAACACCTACCATTGATGACATGCTCAAAATAATGAGCCCTTTGGAAAAATTAGTCTAAGAATTCAATAGTCTTCAATTGAATTAATTCAAGAGAAATCATGAAGAGCTTAATTTCCTCCACACCTCTTCTCTTATTTTCTAATCACTCTTTTTACACTTGTGGACAAATGAGTCATTCCACAGATGTAGCTAAATAAAGGGTAGTGAGTGCTACCTACTTGAACAGATTTTTCCTATAACAAGCACAGTTTTTCTGTGTTTCTTCCTCAAAAAGAATCTTCATTTTTGTCCTTGTCTAGGATTCAGTACCATCAGTGATGTCAATAGAATTGTGACTGTAACTTGTTATTCCATTAACACAGTGCATGATATAAATTCCTTTGCAAGGCCTCCTTTCACCTGCACAAAAAATGAAAAAAAGTTTCGAAAAAATTTTAAACATTTTAAGCTTGCATGAGGTAAAATTAATCCCAAGTAAACTAGAGCTGCACTTCCAGTGGTGGAAAGCAATTCAGAAGTGGAAGAATATTAAGCGATTATTTTAATATCTCTCCAAGGTTTCAAAAGCGATTTCTAGGTAACACTTTCACAAAAAGCTTAAATATGTGGTCTGAACAAACTGACAACTTTTATGAATAAATTTTGATGAACTCCTTTTGCTTAGCCTCAAATTCTTGTCATTATGTGAATTTTGATGTTGTGTTAAATCCGGAGGGTCAAAACCCAATTATGCTGTTGGAGTTACAGCTTCTCCAAGTCTACTTACTATTCTGAACTACAGACAGCCAAAAACAAAACCAAATTCTACTTCATACATAGAGGAAACAGAATATATGTTATTGGTACACAGCAAGGACTTGACTTTATTACTTTATTAAATGCACCAGCCATTCCCCAACAAGTGAAAATTTGCACAGTTAGCTTCTCTCAGCAAGGAGAGAGTAGATCTTTGCTTAAAGGGGCTGATGCAGGATATACAATATTTTCCCTCAGGTTTTCTGATGAATTTTCACTCAGAAAAATGATGTGACCTCACTCTTCATCTTGATCCTATAGCAAGGGGAAACTGTGCTTGGAAAGAGAAAGGTTATCAGGATTGATGCATTATTCCATTTCAGCATTGTCTCTCATCACTTAGAACCACGGATACCTAACCTCAGGACAAATAAAGCAAAGATGCTGAAATACAGAGAGAAGTTATAATAACCTTGTGAAGGGAGGTAAACATTAACCAGGGCAGGAGGAAGAAGAGGTGGTGGGGAGGAAGAGAAAAAGACAGCCACAGGTTACCTTTTTAGAAGACATTCTGGTTAAGGACTTAACATTCATTAACAAAACAAAAAACAAAAAAACAAAACCAACAAAAAAACCAATAAAAAACCCACAAAAAAAACCCCAAAATAAACCAAACCAAAACAAAAAAACAACAACAAAAAAACCCAAAAAACCCCCAAAAACCAACCAACCACAACCAACCAATCAAAAAACCAACAAACAAACAACAACAAAAAAACCCCAAATAAAATAAAATCTACAAAATTTTAAAACCCCAAGTCACTCACATTAGCTCATCCAAGACCCTGATCTTCCCAGTAGTTTCAGGGCAGAGAGGCATCTGAGGATGAAAGATCAGCACTGTACTATTAATTATGCTGTGCAGAATCACTGAGGTTCTTCAGCAGGCTTTGCTTTCTGAACACAAATATGTACAAAGAAATTGGGTGTGCAGTGGTATTTCTTGGTAGATGATCACATTCTGGTAAAGGATGGAGCATGAAAAAAGAATCTGCCATACTATCTAGGTTTTACTTCCTACAAAATTTAATATCATCCATTACAAAACAGAGACAATGCTAATCGGGACAAGTTGGCCCCAACAGATTATTGTTTCCTTTATGTCACCTCCTGGCAGTCAAAAGATGTTGAGAAATCCTCTTGTGGGATAGTAAAAGAGTAGGATAGGAAATTCTCTGGTTTTGATGTGGGTCTTTGTAGCACATGAGACATAAGTAAAAGCTAAGTATGGAGTGAGACATAAGCATGGAAAGCAGAACCAATCATTCCTTACATCTTGTACAAGCATTGAGTGCCACATGCCACAGACATCCTTTTAACAATCCACACACAATTCTGGGTGTTTCTCCAAGAGCTGGGTGAAGTACAGCTCCACACATAATCCAAGTGCTTGTGGCCACACCTCAGCAGGATCTACCACACGACACAATACAACATATACAAAAGATTAAACCAAATAATTTAATTGAACCTGCTTGAACAGTTGACACTGACATCTGAGATTTAACAACAGATTTATATAACATCTAAGAGAGTAGCACCACCATCTTCTCACACTATACTGATGTGAACAGCTTGAAGAACATTTACCATCAGATGGATTTAGACTCATATGTCTAACACACACCAAAACATGTTTCACTGCTCTCTTCTCACTCCTCCATACACTTAGTGACTTTATTCTGGCACTGTTCACCCCTGCTCTCATTCTGGCTGAGGAGGGACAATATTTGTTTTGTCATCCATTACTTCTCATACCTCATGTGTCTAACTTCTGTACACAATACCCGAAATACAGATATATACACAGAAAAAAAGGAAGCTAAAGATCAACGATATGACCCCCAGCCTTTTTGTTTTCTAATCTATTTGTGTCTTCTGGCCATTAATATTTTACTTTGCATTCTTCACATCCTTCTATCTCCGATACAACCTCTGATTCCAGAGAGTTTAAGCATATAGTTAAAGCCAGTGTCTCAAATTCCATCTCCTCCTCCCCTACTAAAAACAGAAAGCCTCATCCAAACAAACAAACAAACAAAAAAGAAACCTGAAAACCACATCTGCTCCATGAAGCACTCCAGATGCAATGCCTGTTGGCCATGCTGCAATTGTTCTGTGCCACTGCTCATGCCTCAGTAGAGGCTGACATGCTTCAGGGCAGAAATTCCTTTGTCTGGCACATCTACCTTTTGTGAATCGAAGTGTGCCCTTGGAGGTGAACACGGGGCACTTGGTGCAGGTTTAAAAACAAACAAACAAAAACACACAAAAGCCACAAAAACACAAACAAATCCCTCTCAACTCATACAAACCAGGTCATCAGTATAGATGTAATTTAAAGCCTGGGCTCTGGCAAATAAAATTGAAGGCTTCTCCTGCACTGGAGGGATTTCAGATATATATTCACTAAGTCCAACAAAATTGAGGGATAAGAGGTAGTTTACAAGATTTGAGGGGAGAAGAGATTAAGTTTAGATCTAAATGTCCCCAAATTTTGAAGGAGTTCAACTCTAGATCAGTACCTTGCATTCCATGGTAACTCCAGTGCATGTAGCTTCCTCATAGGTTTTTTTTCTGTACAGAATGCTCAAGTAATCAAATCCATCTGCAAGAGAGAACTTTCATTTCACTCTTCATCATTTAAAGTAGATTAGGACTCCAGGTGGGATTTAAAAGAGGCAATATTTAAAAATTAGCATATTTACCATAATCATTTTAAAGCAATTTGCATCCATCTCACAGGTTACATACACACTAATGTCCACCCATGTGGACACATCACTGCACTAAAGAAAGAAAAACTGCATGTGTCTGAGGAGTAGTAGGCAGCTTTGATAGACAAGTGCTGCAAGGGCAATGGGGCTCCTTAATAAAAAGTAGCTAAAAAGACAAGCTGGTAGGAGCAGTTGGACAGTAGCACTGCATGCGAGCACAGTTTGATCTTTTTCATTCCATTAGAGGTAAAAACCACAGCCCTCAAGAACCTAGAAATAGAGGCTGGAAAATGCATCCATGGCTTTGCTTTTTGCTTTCCTGAGAGAATTATGTTCTACTTTTACAAACAGAAATCCAGCAAGAAGAAGGAAGCTGAAAATACTTATTTGTTTTGATAAATTTATTCACATACTAAAGTAGTACATTTAAAAAATGTTTTATTTAATTTAATGAAAAAGTATTCATCTTTTTGATAGGTGATAATTAACCATTATTCTGTCATAAACAGAAAAGAAAGATGTACTTACGTAGAATTAACTGAGAATTGTGTTAATCACACTGCAGTGATTCAAAACACAAAACCAGAGCAAAGTTTCTTATACAAAGTATTCCTTTTGCCAGAGAAAATGCAGCCTTAGTATTCCTGAGAGCCAACTCATGATCACATAAATAAACCTTCAACTCAGTTTTACCCCATCCATTTTGATTGAGTTTCACAGCCAGATAGAAGCTGATCAATTGTCATGATGACAAATATAAGCAATTTACAGTTATGTTGAATATTAAGGCTTAGAAACTTCTTCGGGTGTACAATTTCAGGAACTTGCCAGCAGTCCTCCAGTATCCCAGGCTTTAAGTTAGATAAAACTGTGTGTTGTTTAACATCCATCTTAGCAATAGATAAGGCACAGACTTTGACCTCCACTCAGTCAAAATACTAGAATTAAAGTGGTGAGAAACAACAAGAAGAAGGAGGATTTGTCCAAAACACCCAGGACACTGCCAGGCTGGGGAGTAGCCAGCACTTCTGTACATTTGCCTTCCCAGTAGGAAAAATATGCAGTTTGCCTTTCCAAAAGAGCAGTAACCCCAGGTTAACCACCATAAACATTGCTCTCTACAAAGTGGCACCAAGACTTCCCATGAAGCAGCCAAGTCCAAGGGTAAGGATAACCAATCAAGTTAAACCATTTTTCATATAACATTTCTACTTAAGCATAGTTAACACAGAAAATGTAAGGGCTCAAATATATAGGCAGTGTGAAGAATAATAAAGTTTAGGTATAAAGGTATTCCAGGTTCTCCTATGCATAGCTTTTTTTTTTTAAGATGCATTTTCCCATTTTCTTCAAGTACATGAATATAAATGCTACATACCTTGCATAATGCAAAAGAGGACTTAAATACTGTACATGAATGCCTTTGAGTGGGTGCACTAGTATGGCTGATCCTACAGAAGTCTATAAATTAATTTACAGGCCTTCAAGAGCCCAATAATGGCTCCAATTCAGCAGTCATATGATTAATATCACCAATACACTCTTAGATTTTATTTCCATGCTATTTAGAGAAAATATACAAGCCAATCTGACCCAGTTCAGTCTTGCTTGAAACCTCCAGAGAATTATGCATAGATCTATGACATGTAAAAAACTAATTTAAAAACAGATTAACATGCAAATCTGGTTTGAATTATTCACTTTACAGCATTTATATTTTTCAAAAAAATTTGGGCAACACATAGACTGTGCTTAGAATAGGGCCTGCATGTCTGCATTGCTGCATTTCAGGAACAACTACTATTATATTTCCCATTTTCTTAAACTAAATGATGTATGAAAATCATACAAAAATTGTGGCAGATGGATTTTCCCCCAAAGGTAATGCTCCATTAAATAAAGGAAATAGGAGAAAAAAGAATTTGGTCTGAGGACCTTGTTCTAGAAGTAGAACAATGGCAGTTAGGACTGCAGGGATACAACTAAAGACTTTAGCAACTTCACTGTGTATGTTGCAGTCCAGCCACTTAAAGGCAGTGGAACAGCCCTGCACTGGGTGGGAAGATTTCATTTAGTCAACATGTGCAATAAAAATGAGTGCAAAGCCACAAAAAGGAAGTGGAAAAAAGTGATTTTAAAAGAATCTCAAATCATGGTCTCTATCAGCCTAAGTAAGTCTTGGTCTTTCTACAACAGTCTACTCGGTCTGGATGAGACACTAAAGAAGTCACAGTAAAATTAAGGGGTTTGGGGGTAAAAGATTATTGAATAGATAAAACTGATATCAACTGTGGCTGTGTGAATATTCTTTCCAAATTCTTACCCCTCCCCCAATATCTAATAGCAAAATGTCTAATTGAAGTAAATACATAAATAAATTTGGTGGGGAACTTTTCTACATCAATCTGTTGGTTGCCATCACTCTTTCTGTATCTTCAGTCTTGAAGATGGCTTTGGACACCAAGACAACCAGACAAATCACACAGAAAATCAAATCTGTGTGTGTGTTCATATCTATTTGTAGATTTATATTTACACACACATATCCACATACCCCCCATGTACATATTTGTGTATGCATGTACATAGGTGGCATATTTACATACATGTAAATGTCTATATGTGTATACACACACAGAGAAAATTTGTGTGAGAATATAGAGCAAACGTGAGCAAATGCTACATGGGTGTTGGTTGTGGTCTTGTTACTCTATACCCAAAAATCAGCAGCCTATATGTTTTGCACCCTTGAAAGCATGATATATTTGATGACTAGAACTGCAGAGATTGACAAGATCCCAGAAAATGACAAGGGTGAATCTGACATAAGGTTCAGAAAATTGATGCCTGTCCCAAACCAAAATATTTTTCAGAAAAATTCACCTCCTTTGCTTCCTCGAGGACACAGTTAATCAAATGACCCTTCATTGTCTGAAACATAACCAAGTACTGCTCCCCAAGCTGTGAAAATATGAGAATAGAGATGTTCTCATTGAAATTAAAAACCTAGCCTCAACAGGCTAAAGCAACAGAAAAATAAAGACAGCACATAGCCCTAAACAGAAATATTTGCCAGATAGAAAAGCACTGCTAGCACACATTACAGCCAGCGTGAGTAGCTCAGATAAGGTGAAGCTGAACCAAGAGAAGGCAAAGGAAAATGTGCTGAGCAGTTCAGAGCTACTTTGGTCAAGTGTTCTTGACCAAATGTGCATTCACACTGTTGGTTAAACTGCTTTAAAACTGAGCTGTGCGGTATTGCTTTTGATTCAGGATGCCAACAGTGTCTTAGATATCATTCTCCATAGATGCCACTGCCATTTCCAGTTGGCTAGAGGATAATAAACTAAGAATGAGGCATCATGAGTAATTAGGATTGCTTTTGCATTGAACGGGAGCCAAGCTTAGCACACCCAGTACAACCAGTGGAATCTTCTCTGGATCTGCTGTGACTGCTCAAAGAATATGAGGTGGCTACATGAAGCTGGATCCAACCCCATCACTCATCTTCCTTCCAAGCTGTGCATCATACCAAAAGACTGAAGACTAAGTGGCATTTTCTGGAAACAGTCAAACTTCAGATAATGAAATTTCAAATTCTTTGTGTTTTATTTTCTCTCTTAACTTCAAAATGCAAGTGTCAACATCACTGTAGTGAGCCTTGCTGAAGTTAAAGAGAATAAAGGTTTATTTTAAATCTATTTGTTGCAGAGATCAAGTGGTAAATTTAGGATGGAATGTTTTCATAGAGACAGTGCACCAGTGGAAAGGCAAGGGAGCATTGGGAGTGACCTTATCTTTGAAGCTGTGCTTTGGGAGCCTCAGAGCACAGCCTGGCAGCCACAGAGGACTCAAGGAGGGCTGCACTGCAAGCTGCCAGGAAAAACAGGGAACCTCATCCCTGCCTCAGAGCACGAAGGGACTCTCTGTGTAGCTGTGAGCAACCCCTGAGGTATTAAATGTTCAGCTGTGAGCAATCCCCCAGGTGTTACATCCTTGTGTTGGGCAACCCCTCGTGTTTCTGACAGACCAAAGTGGCCTGAAAACAGAAACTGAGATTCCAAGGACGAACAGTGCCACAAACACAAAAAAAGTTTAGAGTTTTGATAAATGGCACTGCAAGCATGCAAATCCAAATAGATATTAATTACTTATTTTGTTAAGTTTAGTGTATCTAGTGGAAACCTAGCATTGTGAAATCAGGAACAATTAAGAGTACAGGTGATTTCCAAAGATATGTCTGCCAGTGGCCCACACGTTTTTCCCAAGTCCTTGTTTAAATATTAGCAGCATAAATTTCCAAAATGATAATACCTACACTAAAATATTAATTACCTGAATAGACTTAAGCCACATACTCAGTAATTTATCTGCTAGAACAATTACATGTCTAATACCTTTATTAGTCTAATGAAATGAGTTCCAAGTTAAAGACTGAAATTCTTTATCTTTTCTGAAATACACAAATCCAAAATGGAATGTCCTATTAATATTAAAAGACAGCTACTAGTAAAAGTCAGATAGTTCAAAGTTAAGTAGAATGATCAGTTGTCCCTAAGCACTAATACACATATTCCCAGAAACATCTAAAAACCTATCTAACCTCCACTGAGCAGTATTGTTGCTAATTGAACATGGTTTGTTCCATCAGATGTGTTCATTTATTCTAAGAACACCCTATGGAATATCAAATGTACTAAATATAGCTGTCAACATTAAAAGCCTGCAACTGGAAAGTGCTATTAAAGAGCTAAGTGTACTTCACTTGGCATTATAAAGCCAAAGCCCTCTTTAAAGATACATCATGCTATTAGAGACTATTCACATTAGTGCAAAAATCATCATTCTTTATATATTTTACAAGGCATGTCTAGGCTACTTCCAGGCTCAAGAGTTCCTCAATTTCTCCCACATTTACTGGTAATTACATAAATGAATCAATAGTGTTTCAAGGAGGACAGAGAGAGAGCTGTAGCAAATCCATACACTTGCTATCCACTGCAAACCAGCTGTGTCCAGGTAAAGCTTCAAAAGCAGAAATGATACAAGATCTGTAAATGCCAGCTTCTTACACCTTTGAATTGCAGTGTCAAGGTGCTATAAATTTCCAAATTACTACAGGTTTTTTAGGAAACACTGAGAGATTCCCAGGAAAGCTCCTGCTAAGTAACTACGGGAGAGTATTTGCCTACCTCAGTGTAAATACACAGGATCAATACTGGGAAGGAAATAATGCAGAAATGGGAGCAGGAGAGAATCTAGAAATATTTTAGGAACATTTTGCTAAAATCACAGGCATTGTCCCCAGGGTATAACTCCTGATTACTTTCAGGGGAGCCTCTACAACTCCTTCCAAATTAACAACATCCCAGTAATACTGTTTGAGAACAAAATTAAATGTGTAGCTGGTACTTTGGTCTCTGCCAGAGGAGACTCAGAAATGTGGTGGAGGCTTTGGTCATTTAAGAATACTGTAGTTAAGTACCCCTAGTAAATGTAATAACATAGAATACTTCATTTTCCACAACCCCTGCTACATGGCCCTCTGTTGGTCCTAAAGCACGCAAGATTCATTTCAAAGACATGTGATTTCAAGCAACATGTTGTTAAGTATGGCAAACAATTTGTGCATCTCTCTTAACTGCCCCTTCTCTTCTAGTGTGTGGGAATTAATAAAATTTCAACCATTTTATTTCTACCCTACACAAAGCACTGAGATCATTATCTTATTCCAAAAGTAACTCCAATTAAACACAATATTTTCCTCTAGACAATCCCACCCAGAACTTTTTCATGAACAGGCAGTCTTCTCTTAAGTATTAAAACAGCTACTCAAATTAGAGAGTAAAATTAGCACCAGTATAAAACAGCAGTCTATACCTTCAAATAGAGGCTGCATAACCCTGAGGAGTCTCAATTCCAACAAGCCAAATAGATAAATTAGATAAATAGATCACCTATTACAAATCAGTAATGAGAAGCTTTCAGAAAATAATATTTTTCTCTCTATACAAATTGGGTCAGTTGAAAATACCATGAGCACTACAGAACATTAATGTCTTCTCTAGAGTTCAGAATACTGTTTGGCAGAGCACTAATAAAAAATCAACTGAATCTGGCCTTTACCATAGTAACAGGAACGCTCATGTTAATAATGTCAGCATGGTCTAAAAGTGAAAACATACCCATAGCAAAACACAGTAAACTGACAAAGGAATACTATTTTTTTCTCTAGATAAAGCCTGTTAAATATTCATTCCTGAAGTTAAACACTAATATTGTTCTTTCAACCAAGACTGGTCCAAGAAAATAAAAATAACAATAATAAGAGAGAATTGATTTGGAGGAAAAAATGAGCACTCCAAAGAAGTAGAAATTCAGAGAAGATTCTCTTCTCTTCCAGAGAAGATTTCTCCATTGTTTACTCTGCAAAGCACACAGTATTAGAGCCAAATCCCATAGGTCTTGTTTTTGTCAAAGTTCCCACCAAGTTCAGAAGCCATTTTGCCTACTTTTTCCTCATCCAGGAAAGATAAATGCAATCTTTTTGTGACACACAGCAGAACCCTCTCATGTAGCTCATGGTCTCTTTATTATCGCTAGCTGTTGGAGAGCCGTGACTTTTGTATGGCCGTGGTTTTCCCACTGCAAGCACTCGCTGAGGAATAGTCAAACTCTGATTAGATATTACAAAACCTTCTCAGAAGGCTTTCTGAACCACAGCCAGCAGGATTCCCTGCAGCATTAAGGCCAGCCTTGCTCCCACTACAGTCTGTGGGACTTTTGCCAAGGATGTAAGTGGCATTATGACTGGTCTCCAACAGCAGATATTACCCATCACTCTCAAGACTTGATTAAAGACCTACCCACCTGCAAATATACAATAAATAAAGAGCTTAACTGCATAATTAATTACAAGGGCTTTTAATCCACAATAGACAACACCATAGGTTTTAGGTAGCCCACATAAAGCAAACTATTCATTAGATCAGCATTTGCTTGATGCCAGTTTACAGGAGGATTGCAGAGGGATTTGTTCTAAAGATACATATTTTCAAGAACCAGAGAACACAACAGGAAGAAATAAAATAAAGTGAAATCAAAAGAATACCACCACAGCCTAGACCTATAGGCAGAAATAATTTCATACTCTGTACACAGCCTTCCAGCAAAGGTTTTTTCAACAATATTTGCATGAAGGGCAGTGATTTTGAATAGTAAGTGCAGTGCTGCTGCTAGACTTTTCTTTTTCCAAGGCACCAGGCAGAGATGCAGCAGTGTACACAAGTGGGGTGTAAAGTCAATGGGATTACATTTTCCTAATTATTTTCTGCTTGAGGTTTACATCACATACACAAAATGAGATCAGCCGGGACTTGCCTCTCTAACAAATCACTCAGACTTAAACATTGCTCAGATAAACAAAAGGGGGGGGCGAGGCTGAGAAAAGGCAGAGAAGTGCTTCTTCAGCCACAGTTGCAGGGAACAAAAACCTGGAGGGGGAAAAAAGCTGTTGGACCGCCACCAAATCTCCCCCCACTAGAGACAAGAGCCCATCTGCTGAGCTCTGCAACTTAGCTTTAACTACCATTCAACTCGCGTCTCTGCAGAGATCAATCTACAGAGCTGGCAGATGGACCCCTGCTTCCCTGAGTCGCTGTGTTATTTGTTTAATAAATTTAATTAATATCCATACTGCACTGGATTGCTCCCAGAAAGGGGGCTGCAGCTCTCTCCTTCCCCGATAGCAACATGATGAGTGATTTCCCAGAAAAGACCAGATAACAGTACCCCCAGGCCATTGAAAAATTAAAAGTGCCATGTGCTTACATTACTTCGCATGTATTAATTTTTTGCACTGCACTAATTTGTTCTTGAAGCCTATTTTAACTTTGTAAAAGTACGGGGTTTTGAGAAAGTCGTAATTCATTTTGGTTTATATCAGTTACAAAATTAATTGGAAAGGAAAAAAGCATCAAATCTAATTGGATTTCCAAAAATTTTATCTATTTGCAAGAAAGAAACAAATTGTTAATGAGAGTGTCTCCTCGGGCAATATATATTGTCACAGTTTCTGCCAACAAGTTATAGGCATTCAGGGTCATGTTGGACATGCTTTCCTTTAATGCTTAGGAACACACTTATTTTAACCAATAAAGACATCTTCAGCCCACATAAAATAATTTTTAAAAGTATGAAGGTTGAAAGAAAATAAAACTACCAACAAATTTTTGCAGCAAAAAGCATTCCAGCAGCAAGAGGAAACATAAAATATGCACAAGTGTTGAGAAAAAAAATTCTTTGTCTTCAATATTAGCATTTTGTATTTCCTGCATTTAAAGTTTTTAATTTTTCATCCTAAAAAAAAATGAAATTGAGTCATAATTAAGAAAATTCTTTCAGTCAAGCATATTTAACTCCTAGAGTTGTGTTAAACTGATACCCTTCTCTTTGGGCCCCATTTCCTTCTTAGCATAAGATTGTGGCTGAAATTTTTCACCATGGTGCTGATGAGCTCAGCTCCAGCAGCAGGTGTCCCAGTGGACAGTCCAGGCTTGCCAATGTTGTCTCCAACATCTAACCTCTCCTAACACCTTTTTCCAGAAGTAGCTGTGGCAGGAGAGGTTAAGCACACCTAAACACTTCTGCCTGCCCCTGGGGAGGGCAGGGTGAGAGGTACCCACCCCTCAGGTCAGCCAGCACACCTGCTCCTGGAACCAGCTTCTTTCCATTTCAAGCCAGCCTTATTTATTCAAATAATGAGTTTCACTATGAGGCCTTTGCTAGTTTAGGTGATTATGAGTGAAGCAGGTTAAGCAACAATAATTCTGCACACAGATCCAAGAAGGCATTCAACAGCTTTCATTAGCCACTGCCCTGCCCACTCTCTTTCTGGTACACATTTACCTATTCCATCACTGCTGCCATTTTTTACAGTGAATGTCTCACCTTACCTTCAGAAAGGAACAGTCAGAACAGCAGTGTCCACTGGGCATCTGTCACCATCAAAGACAGCAGTGAGAAAAATCAGGAAATAAGGGCTGGTACACTTCAGTGGTGTCCAAAAAGCAATTACCTTCTATCTCCAGAATTCATTTGTTGAGAGAGGATGTAGGAAGGTAGCCCTGCATGGGAGGGGGAAGAAGTGAAAATATCTTCTGAACCCAGCTGAAGACCCCTCTGTGAACTCTGCAAGTGAAGTTGCAGCTCCTAGAGAAGTGGAGGCAGGGCCAGCCACAGGACACAGAGCTTGGCAGTGTCCCCATCCCAAAAGCAGGAGTCACAGCAAAACAAGAGGTGTTAGAGAATTAGAACTGCTCCAAGGATAAGTTTGGGAAATTCTTTTCCTTCCAGACTTTGCTGAGAGTTTCAAAGAGGTGTTTAACACAAAAATAATTTGTACAGCTAAAAAAAAGTTGGTCAATAGATTTTTTTTTGAATGCTAAGGCATCTGATTGAGTTCTGAAAGAATTCAAGTTTCTTCTTGAGTATGTCACCTAAACAATCATTTATCTCCTACCTCTAACATTGTAAAAAATTTACGAAGTCAAATGACAAATAAATAACTGGCTATCAAATATTTACACAGCAGCTTTTATTCATTAACATTTTTTATAAAACTATTATTTATCAATCCTGTCCTGCAAGCAGAGAAGCTGAGATAGCAACTTGCCACAGTCAAGCCCTCCTCAAGGTCAGTCAATAGCAGAGCCCTCATTCACTCACTCATGCCCTGAAAAAGATCAGAGGAGGTAGCTGGAGTCTTAAATATAGTGAAATCAAAAATAAGGCAGGCTTTTTTAACAGAATCTACATCTCAGAGAGATGGAAAGCAGAAAGTACAACAGAGCAAGTCACCAACATGTCGTGGTGTATTCTACCAGTTTCATGAACTTCAAAGCCAGGTATTTTGTGTACATCACTCAGACTAGCTGCCACTCTTACCCACGGGCAGGTTTAATACACCAAGAAATGGAAACCCTCCCTAGAGCCACAAAGCAATCATTGCACAGTTAGCCAAAATTTCATGCACCTCAGCCACGACTGGTGAAAGCCTGTGGAGTGAGGGCACAGTCTGTCCTTTGTGCAGAAGACACCAGGAAGATTTCTGTGCCAGGAAATGCTGGGAGGCTGCAGCCCCTGTCTATTAAGAGAGACGTGCAATGGACTCCCCATTTCCCATAGGCTGTGAATGCCTCACCACTTGTGACTGCACTTGGAAGAGAAGTTTCCAGCTCTGTTTTTCACTGCCTTGGCAACCTCATTTCCTTACTATGATTCAGTTTTGTTTGCCAAAGGGAGGCTGGTCATTTGTTCTCTCATCATACTGAGCTGCCTCGAGATGATTAACTTCTTTTTTTTAAGCCTCATTTCTCCCTCCATAACGTTTTTGGTAAATTGTTATTTATCATCCTCTAAAGCTGAAATGAAAAATGTATTGAACGATTTAAATATTTCGTTTCCCAAAATAAAATTAGAATAGGTTTTTAAGCACTGCAAGGAAAAGGGGAAGAAGAAAACTTTCTATTTGATGGAAAATTCTGATTGTGACCACATGACTTTTCTTTTAGGAGGGGTAGGATTCTTATGGAGAGGGATTTACACTTTTTTCGTTTTGTTAATGTCTTCCTGAAAACTATCAACAAATCAGCATTAAGGGTTTAACTTGCAAAAAAGGGAGACCTTTCAGATGCCTGAAAAGGAAATTAATTTTAATGCAACATAAAGATCAATATTCTTTAAATTAAAATCCTGCAGTTATATCCAGGACAAACAGATTTCTTGATCCAAATTTTGCCTACTTTCTTAGCAGTACTAATTTTCACAACCTACCACATACTCATAACGGTATATGAGTTAATCAGACTACATCTGCCTAAATTTATTTTCACCTCTTCAATGATATGTTATTAATTGAAAGACTAATTCTTCTGACAGCCATTAAAGACACACAATAACATTATTCATAGTCCCCTGTGAAGTTATATGCATGTAAAATATTGAAGTAAGCACAGAAAAGCAGTCACCTATATAACAGAGATACTCTAAAATCCACATGAGTTGCTTATAAGACATTAAGACATAAATCTCTTCAATGGATTTATATGTGACCTTAGGTTTTTTCCCCCAACAAAAATTCAATATGCTACTACATTCAGGAGGGCACAATCCTTTCCAAGTTGTTTGCCTTTGTAAATCTCAAAACACTAAAATGACAAGAAAAGTAGGGTTACAGTTAGAAAGATGGAGCAAATGCTGAAAAATTAAACAAAGTGAAGCTAATTGGATTCTTCTATATAAATGAAGCATGCAAGTCTAAAGCCTACCAGATAACTTATGCACTGTTTTTTTCCTGTGAAAATTTGCCTTACATTAGCTGTATAGACTAATTGTAACACCCAAGCAAAAATTTATTTGCAAAAGTAAATTGATAACACTCTTAACCTCCCCTGTGCCTTTTCCCAAATCAATTGCAAGCTGAATTAGTAATTCAGCTTCCAGGACAGTGAGAAAAAGTCTTTCCTTTCATTATATTCATGATGTTACCGTTTTTGTTTTGTTGCTTGGTTCGGCTTTGTGTGTGTTTGTTGGCTTTTCAAGTATTTTTCTTTATTTTTACAATTTCAACGTCAACAGGATTTCAAGTGAACTGTAATGTCATTTATCTGTTACTAAAACCTTATCCAAGTTTAATGATGACTTTCAGTCAAGTGAAGAAATGCTATCACTGCTTATCATTTACTGTATTAGTGCATATATTAAAAAACCCACAGCATACTGTTCCCCCATGCTTGATTCCAAAGCCAATAAGAACGATTGCAAGAGGAGCAACTGCAAAGGCTTTGGGTCATTATGCATTTAAATAAAGACAGGCAGAAATATCTGAGTCAGATTAGGGAGAAAACAGCAGCACTTCAGAACATAATCCAGCAGCCCTTTCTTTTCCTTTGATGTCATTTTGAGCAGGTCACCTGGAAGGTGTGTAAGAGCTGCCTTTCCTTAATTACCTGATGCTACAATCTGACAGAGGAAGAGGGGTTCTTTCATCACCATCTCTGAGTACATCTTTTATTTAGTTTCTATTTTGGACAGCACTTCTAAACCAAGGAATATTTTCTCACATGACTCTGCTAATCTAAGGTCAATCACCAATTCAATAAAAAAAGCTAATGGAAGAATTTGCCAAGAAATGGAAGCTCTGTCTATCCTCAACATGAAAGGTTAATAAAAATATGAGTTCAAGAAAGCAACTGAAGCTTCAATCTGATCCCTCATCACGCTATCAAAGATGGAGAATTAATTTCTTTACTTAAAAAAAAAAAAAAAAAAAAAAAAAAGAGGACAACTTCTAATACCTGGACACTGCAATTACAATATGAGAGCTGACAAACACCATGGGTATGCTTTGACAAGACAATAAATATAGGTTGTTATGTTAAATATGAGAAAGAAATTCCTTAGGTGCATCTTCCAGTGACAAGTGGACTTTCCAGAAATCAGAAATCATGGCAAAATGGATGAAATTCCTTTGTGTAGGGTTCTGGAGTCCAGCTGCTTAATTCTACCAAAATCAAATGAAAACTAGCTAAAATTAAAACCTGAGGGCTGAAGAAGGTCCTTTGAGGACATGCTCAAGCAGCAAGGCATCTAGGACTGACTTGGAACTCTGTCTCTTGGAGATCTGCTAAGCTGCAGTGGACACTTAATTACATGTTCAGAAGGGAATATATTACCTTAACTGCCTCAGTCACATAACAAGTGCGAGGAAAGAAGGCAGTAAAAGCAATATTACTTTTCCTAGATGTTGTTGACCCCAGTTCTTTTCCGACTGAGATTCACTCCAGGTTAGACTCACCAATAAAGGAAGGGAAGAAAAGGGGGGAAAGAGAAGAAAAATCAATCCCATGTTCCAAAAGCTCCACACAGAGGCTGTAACTAGAAGTGAATCACCTGGAGCTTCTGCAATAGTCATTGGAAGCCAATTTCTAGAACAGATAGCAAGGAAAATTTTTATTGAGGTCCAGTAAGTGGGCATTACACCATCTGGGAGATGAATCATCATTTGTGGAACTCAAGTGCACTTAATAAGGAGGAGCTCATTCTAATACTGCAATCTGATGGGCTGACATTCCCTATTACTGACTTTTGAGGTCACTCAGGGAATTTTTACATAACTGGCTTTTCTCTTGCATGGTCTATCAGTATATTGGGTGCTAAACCTCTGCCACAAACTGATTTCTACTACTGATGTGCCTGAATTACACCAATAGTGCTAAGTGATCAAAAAACACATGTTCCAAGAAACTACTGTGTGGGAAAGTAGCCCAATTTATGACTTTTAAGACAAGACCATATCAAAGCGCCCAAATAGAAGAAAAGATTTCCAAATTTTGTTTTTTTCACAACCAGAAAAAGTACCCATGCAGCATTGTTGATAGGTAAATATGATTATGGTATTACAGTAAATTCACGAATACAAGCCGCACTGACTATAAGCCGCATCTCTGGGTCTTGGCAAATATTTCGGTTTTTGTCCATAGATAAGCCGCACACGAATGTAAGCCGCTCTGTCGTTCGCAGCGAGGACCCGCGTGCAATTAGTAACAGAACCGCGGGAGGGCGGGGTTTACTGGCTGAGTTAAGGCTGTGCAGGCTCGGCCCGCTAGGGGCCGCTGACGGGGCCAGATGGCCCAGCACGGTGCTGCCGCTTGGGGCTGGCCGCCGCTGCCACTGGGCTCGGTCACCCTGGGTCGGCGCTGCCCCGCGGTGGCAGACAGGGACGGAGCTTCCCCTGCTCCTACGGCAGCGGCGGCGGGCGGGGACGGAGCTTTCCCGCGCCCGTGGCGCCGGCGGCGGGCAGGGACAAAGCACCCCGTCGGCTCCCCGAGCCGCGGCAATGGCGGCGCGCGCTTCCCCCCCCTCCCCGGGCCGCAGCAATGGCGGCGCGCGCTTCCCCCCCCTCCCCGGGCCGCAGCAATGGCGGCGCGCGCTTCCCCCCACTCCCTGGGCCGCAGCAATGGCAGTGCGGGGCTCCCGTCGGCTCCCCGAGCCGCAGCAATGGCGGCGCGGGCTTCCCCCCCCCTCCCCGGGCCGCGGTAGGGGCGGCCCGGGTCCCCCCTCTCCTCCCCGGGCTGCAGCAATGGCGGTGCCACCCCCCACCCCGTCTCTCCCCTGGGCTGTGGCAGAGGAGGAAAGAGAGCTCTCCCGCCTCTCTCCCCGCCCCCCGTGCTGCCTACAGGGAGCCAGGCTCCACCCGCAGTGCAACAAATTAGCGATTTGTAACAATCGCAAAATGCCGACTTTGCAGCTGCTCGGCTCAGCACTCTGGGTGGCACTTCTGAGGTTGTATTAGCCGCTCCTGATTATTAGCCGCATTTCCAGTTTAGGAGCAAAATCTTAGTCAAATTGGTGCGGCTTGTATTCGTGAAATTACTGTATTTTAATTCATCCTCCTATCTGCAGATTGTTCAAGCAGTTAATGCTTCCAGAAGGCCTAAAATTACACCTATAAACTATGAAAAACTTGTCATCATGATGCCAAGAAAATAATGTCCCACATTTTGGGCCTGAACATGACATCTGAATCTAAATCCAACACTAAAGCACCTCAAACATTTGGTAGTCCAACTGCTCTTCATCTAAGCCTAAATTTTACTGAAATCTCAAAAAGAAAGTTTAGAAATGTTGAGGTGGGACTAACTGCAGCTAATTGTTGCATGCCACTGATGCTGAAAAAAAAAAGTAACATCTATGGCTCAGTGAGTCAGGCCTGCAATGGAAGGAGAAACATCCTTCATATGTGTAGGGGATGTATATTATACATGTGTATAATAGGAGAGAATGTAAACAGAAGGTCTAAAGGCCACCAGAGAAAAGGATTTTTTGCAGTTCTGTTGAGTAACTTAACCCACAATGTTTGGTGTGAATTAACACTATTCAAAAAATCTGAAGCTAGTGCAAAAGAATTTCGGTCTGTACCATTTCAGGTTCCTACTGATCTTGTACAATTTTTGAAGCCAGTGAAAAGTGATAATATTCCACACTTACTTAAGAACTCAGCAAACCCCATCACAACCCATTAGTGAAAAAAAAATCAGTAATTTTATGTAAAGAAACTGTTGCAGTTCATGCTTACAAGGACTCCTCCATCACTTATAGCTGAAACAGAAGAAATACTGCAGAGGTGGCAGAACTGCCAATGGATTTTTAAGTTGCCAACCAGGTGGTTATTATAGACTGCAAATCAACATGCCTCAACTTACCCTCTGCTGTAAGATGTGCCCAACTCTGCACTCAGCCACACTCCATTCTCCCTACTTATTTCTTATTGAGAGGGAAACCTTGTTTCTTCCCCATCAGGTGCAGACTGAGTGATTAGTGGCTGTTCTTATGATTCTGAAACATCCATCTGCTCAGAAGGAATTGAGACACCAATGGCATTTTGTGTAAACCTTCAAAATATGAACATGTGGTGGTGTTCAATAACACAAGGAACTGAAATGAATATTTTCTAATGGAGGAAGACCCACCAGCAGCCTCTTCAGCAAATTCCTGCCTTTCTGATCTGAGTTTCTTTTCTTTTGGACAATGATTTTGTGAAGTCTGGAGGGTTGAAGGACTCCACAGCTTTCCCATGGGATTTCTGGCCAAACAGAAACCTGAAACTCAACATAAATATTGTTGCTTTAAAAACAAAGTTGGCAGGGGAGGGAGTGTAGAAAGAAAAGAGAAACAGAATAAACCTTTTTACAACTTAGCAAATATCAGCACTCTTTTATTATTTATGAGGGATACAGCATCAGGTAAACAATCAGGTAAAAAGCATCAGAAATTAATTTCACACTGAAAAATCCATGTCAAAACCTAATATTTACAAAAGGTGCTATGGATCCACACCACTTTACTCAACCTTACAATAAAACAATATCACCGTTCCATGAAACTTAAGTTTTCCCATTTGAAATATTTCTGTGTCATTACTGGGTGACCATTAGATAGTTTACTTGGCAAAAACAAACTAGTTGGATATTTTCTGAATTTTGGATGAAAACTAAAAAGTGGATTCCACTAATTTGACCAGTGACTGGCACAGATGAATAAAGTTAGCTTTAAAAAAAAAAATCACTTGTAGCTCTCCAGATTTTCTGTTTGCCACTCACATCACCATCACCCATATACCATCTATCTTCGCAACTCCAGCTCAAAACATTTCATTCCAGAGAAAAAAAGCTGTTGTTTTATGCAACAAAGCTATACAAATCTTGAATATATTTGATAATATACTGATATTATCAGGCAGTAACTCCCTAAAGCTGGAGTACAATAAATGGACCAGGAAAAAGTAACAACTGACTTTCATAAATTCAACCTCGTTTTCTACAGTCTGATGTTTTCTGAGTACTAAGCTTTTCTGTCTATGGATGTCCCACAAACAATGAAGTGCATTTACTATTTACTCTACGTTTGTCCTTTCCCTTTAAACCAGAGCATTTTCCTGATTTTAGTTGGTGGATATATCCACTTTGATTCAACTGCTGACTCCTTCCTCGAGGTCCCACCTTCCTGACCACACCAGGACACTTAGTTTAATTGTACAGAACCTGCTGTGCTGTGTAAGATGAACCAGAAAGAATACCACAATGTACATCCCCAAAAAAATCAGAAAACCTGAAGTCTCTGAAAAAAAAAAATATATAGTGATAAGCTATTTTCACTTCACAGACATGGCCATTCTTGACATTACATCACTTTTAATGCATTTGCAATGTTTTTCTCCCTGGAATGGGTCCTCTCTTAGGTTTAGTATAGAAGAATTTAGGAGTAACTTGAAAGAATCCTAAGAATTTAATAGTCAAACTTCACTTAAAGGTCAAGAAGCCTTTACTTTTTTCTTAGGTCCTTATAAAACACAAAAAGGTTCCCATGCTTTCTTCAGCTTCCTCAGAAAGCAGTATTTCTAAATCAAAGCTTTTCTAGCAGGCTCATATAACTTTGGTTCCAAGCACAGGATAAGATTTTCACTTTAAAAGAAATGGCTTACAGGCTGACTCTTGCTTTAACAAGAATTTTCAAGATTATAAACACTGTGAGTGTGTGACAAATATGCTAGAATGTGCATGAGTCACTTACTGGGAAAACTTAATATATTAATTATAAATATCAACTAACGTAAATGAAGGAAAGTGTTTTCTCTTTGTGTTTGACTATTTCTTCTACACTTAGTGTTTAAGAGACTTGTCCTGGCCATCCCAAATATACCTAAGACTATGGTAATTTCAGACCAAGAGGATTTGAAAGTTGTAAGAAGCAGAAGCCCTTTAAAGTCACCCAGTTTGATATGTTTCAAATACCATTTGAGACCCAATCAGCTTCTGCAGATTGACTGCTGATAAATTACCACCTCTCTGAATAGCAAAGACTGCTGGCTTGTGAAGTTTATTTTTAACTGATAGTTAACTTTAACTTGCAGTTATATTTTAATTTATAGTTATTTAAAATTTAATTACCATCATGTCACTCAAAGCTTTGTACAGGCTTTCTTTTTTAAATGGTAGACATAAATCAGTAAAATAAATTAAATGCCACTGACTGCTACATAGTTATACAGCAAATTAATGAAATCACTCAGGAGTACACAGGTAATATAGGCATAAATAATACTGAATCCAACAAGTGGGGCAAATGTGCTATCAAACCTGTCATGCAGGCATGAGAGCAGTCAGGGGGTACACCATGAAATACAGATATCTCCTTATTTTAAGTAGCAGCATCTACACCAACCTCAGTTATTAATCCACATTTTAGCAACTCTGCTGCACTTGCCGTGGCTGTTTTCTCCTGGTTTTCAAGTAGGGCTTTTGATAGCCTGCCAGGCTTGTTCTATGTTCTCTCTCTTGATGGCCTATTTCAATAAATTAAAAATCCCCTTTGAACCTCTTGGACAGGTGCCATGTGCAGCCATGAAAACACCATACTTCAAGGCTGAGTTTTGGAAAGCACACCTTACTCCCTGAATACTTCTGGAGAACTTTTCCTGGAGCTTACTCCCCTTTGTGGCTGCCATTCCCAGCCCAAGCTTGTGTAAAACAACCTTTCCCCCCAGGCATTCCTTCACCTAACTCCACAATGCCATTACTTATGTGCCAAGGTAGCAACTGTGTCCTGAAAACTCCCAGAGTGACCCCAAAAGCCACAGTACACTGAGACTGTGGTCCTGTAAAGCAAAAGCCTTTTCTCTAAGTCTGCTGATCCAATTCACAAGCTATGAGAAAATATACTGAATTCCAAGAGTAATACATTTCCAGAGGTGCTGGTTTCTGAAGAAAATGTAATGCAGTCATTCTGTCCTCTTCTTGTGACCAAGGGTGTCTTTTCTGAAGCCCAGGAATATGAACCCTGATGTCCTAAGGCACTCCTGAAATGGATATTGCAGCTAATTCCTGACTATGTAAATAGCCTGTCCATTTTCAGGTTGATGGGCTGTTTTTCCCCCTCCTAAAAATGTTATGTAGTCCTACAGCTCAGTGTTAAACAGCTTCTGAGTTTTGCTACCGAGGTGCTACATGTCAGGGGTGGATGAAGTGATCCTTTTATATCAATTAGCAATTACTGTAAAGTGCTTTGGGGTGAAATGCCACAAAGGATTAGAACTTCAAGGGAAGAATAAGCAGCAGGAGCACATGAACTCATAAATGGCATAGATCCTATTTTATGTAAATTGCCCTAGTAATAAAGAATGAGCAAAAGGTCAGATAAATACAGAAAATGACATATAAGCAGAGTAGTCTCTAAATATAATATTTTTCCAAGCTTTCTCAAGTACCAGTGCGTCTCTAGGCCAATAGCTCCCTCATCTGAGCATCTGTGACATTCAGTACAACAATATTCTCCAGTTTTACCACCCTGGGAGTTAATTTCATTCCAGACTAACATACTGTGAGCTCATAAAATCCATCAGAGGAGAATGAAATTCTCTCTTATATTTAGTAACAACACAAAAATGAAACCAAATAAACCTCTCTTCTCTGCCCAAGACACACTTGGTTTAGACACATCTAAGCCCAGGAAGATCACTAATCCTGGAACAATTTTATGTATGAGTAAGGAATCTGGACAGAATAAAGACAAAATCTGAACTCCATATGAAGGCTGGAACACATCAATAAAGTAACATCATAACACATATTTGAGCAGCCTTGCAATTCAGGATGTCACAGTTTCTAAAGAAAGCGCATATCCTATTTCTGCATTTTCATATCATAACAAATAATCTTGCATTAGCTGTAAGAGACAAATTACAGTACTTTGTCCAATGCAAGTAAAAGGAAAACAAGAAAATTGAACATTGATAAAAATAATTAATTTGTTCTGCCACCAATTCACCAGATCTATATTTCACTAAGTAGTAGCAAAAAGCTGAAGTGAAACAATTTTACTGCACATACCTGTAATTAAAAAGCCATGGAAATTAAGAATTATCTGACTAAAACTTGACCAAGGACAGCAGGGAAAAATTATACCTAGCAAAGACACAGCAAGTCACATTTTTATTTCAGTAATGCATTCAATAATCTAGGTAAGAGTAATGCATCATATAGAATTAGCAATATGACTTTCACAGCACCAACAGTTCATGTACCAGCTCTTCTAGTTCGTGTTTATTCTAATAAAACTTGCCACTTAACACCAAAAAATTACATATAAAAAGCAAATTATACCTAGACCTTAGTGGAACATTTTAAAGTAGTCCTCAAGCATGCAACAAAATTCTCCATTAGTAGCATGCAAAACACTTTTATTTAATTCTTTACTAGTGTTTTATAAGTTACAATCACTACAGTAAACAAAATACCTCAAAATCTGTAAAATAAATTGATTTTCTTTCTGTTTCTATGCAAAAACTGACCCAATACCATTTATCCTGATTTCCAGGCAGTGCATATATACAATTTCTACATCATTAACTCGAATTTCTATGTATCCAAATGTCTTGCAGTTCTGCTGGGTAAGCATTAGTTCACTCATGGTGTTAAAAATGCTACCTTTTATACATCAGATATTTTACTTGTTCAGTTATTAAATGTACAGATACTGAAGCTGAAAGAAAAAAAGATAACCAGCATGCAAAAAAAAGATCTTAAAGCTACTATTTCTGGAGATTCAAATTTACACTTTTTAAGTGTGTATGCTCAAATTTATACCTAAAAAATGCAATTATCTATTTGTGCCTATCCTTATACATATGTATGTTTAAATATATTTTATATTTTTTTATATATTACATTTTAAATATTTTTATACTTATATATTGTATATGGTATTTAATTCAACATAACAATGAAATTGCAACACAGTCTTGCAATGTCCTGTATGCCCAAAAAACAGATATGAAAGAAAAAGCAGAAAGGGAAAAAAAAAATCATAAATGAGAAAGAGCAATCTCTTGCTAAAGCAGAAAACCACGAGTCAGCAGATAAACATTTCCCAATTCTTTCAGAGACTGACTATATTAGCACGAATTAGAAACTAGTCCTCCTATGACTTTTCTTAACTCTAAATCAGGTAATACTTCTCCCTGACCTCAGAGATGCTTCATTTGTTAATATTTATAGGCATTCCTGTTTGGGGCAGCCTCTGGATTTGATGATAACAAAGCAGTGAAGAAGCTTTATACAGGCAGTATTTCTCATCTAAAACCAAAAATCTAGACTAGAAATTTCAAGCATAGACCAATTTTTTTGTTTTTGCTGAGTGGTTAACACTGACATGAGCTGAAACTTGTTGAATGCCAAAGCAATGTTACCAAAAGCATTATTAGTTCGTGGGATAAATTGGAATTTAGGTGTGACACCATTCTCTGTCCCCAGCACTGCTCTGACCTGCACACCATCACCCAGTCTGTCTCCTGCAAATCTACTCAAAACAGTAGGTAATGTATTTTCCTGGGACTGAAGCCCAGGGAAGCCCTTCTGACAGATGGCCTGTGCAAAGGTTCACCCTCTGTGTCCTCTTTCTCCATTTATTCTTGGTGTTTGAAATGTTCACATGCTTTATGGAATCTCCAACAAAACAAGCAAGCTGAACCTCAGAATGAGTAATTTCTTAAGAAGCAAGATGCACCAAGTAAAAGCAAATTGCATTTAAAAAAACATTTTTGATGTGTCCAGACTTCATTCTCTGCTCAGCTACAACTGAATTTTAAATATATATATAATATATATATTTCAACACAGAGTTCACACAGAAGGGTTTTTAATAGCTCATCAACACCAGACAATTTCTCCCTCAAAGAGAGTCACTTTCTCTGTGACTCTATGTTAACTTATAAGTATTTAAATGTATTAATCTTGGATTGTATGTAAACCAATAATTTATAGTATTAAGTCATGAAGCTTTCAAATCCACTTCTGAGTTTGGAAAAGCTTATGTAGATGAAATTGCTCTTGCTCACTTCTTGAAGTTCTGCTTTTGATAAAAAGTGAAACCACTAACACAAGAAAGGAAAAGAAAGGACAAGCTGTCCCAAAATATTAGGGCATTTTATGAAAAAAAAAAGAAATAAAAAAAAAAGAAAGCTGATTTATGATGTGGCTTGTGGCTTCTGTTAATTTCTGCAATTCTTAGTAAGCAATCTCACCTTTCAGATGCATATTTTTCATTAAATATTTGGGAGTTCATTAGCTGCAGCTGATATCAATAGAACACCAGTAAAAACCCCAGATTCTGACTCCTTTCCTAACTGGCTGTTTTATAAACAGTAAAACAAGCAAAGAGTTATACATTAAACAAACTAGGAAATTAAAGAAAAGTCAAGGTACCATTGTGCAGGAAAATAATATAAAAACAAGATAGTGATTTTATTTACACTATCTGCAGAGCAAAGAGACTCTTAAGTTTTCATATCACAGTTAAATAATGGACCTTCAGAATACCAAAAACCTGCACCACATAGTTGCTACCACAGAGTTGCTATGGCAATTCTTCATTTACAGTGAACAAAATAAGTGAACAGCCAACACAGTCTCTGTGTTAAGCAAACACCACACCTGTAGGTTTGGTAATGTTTGGTAATTGGGGCTAGCATAACAAATCAGGCCATCAAAACCAGAGCTTGGCATTTCTCAAGTTTTCTGATACAAATGATCTTTCCTCTGCTCCCAGACTCTGTTTAAGGCTTGCAAATCACTCCTAATAACCTACCCCAGGTGTGATCCCACTACACGCAGCATTTTGCAGAATTAACTCAAAAAAGGCACTGAGAACTGTCTTTCTAGATTCAAACCTTGTCCTCCTATTGTGTCACTGCACCCCACCTCCTGCTCTACCCAAGGCACGCTAAAGCCCAGCTCGTGGTACTGCCAGCTTGCCTTTGCTACTGCTGCTACCCCCTGCCACAAAGCACAGTGCCCAGCTTTCTGCCTTCACACCAAACTGCAGTGCCCTGCACTGCAGCTCCTCAGAAATATCCCCATTCGAGGGCAGGGACACCCATTTCTTGGCATTTCACAGTGTTATGGCTGGGTGTGGATTTTTTTGAGGTAGCCACTGTAGGCAACAGAGTCTTGGCAAGAAGCTTCAAACCAAGTGCAGACAGCAGCTACTGCAGTAACTCCCCTTTGTCATCTGACCAAGAACTGCAGTGGAAAAGGGTTGGGAAAGGGGAAAAGCACTAGAAGAAGTCATGGAGCAGAGGCAAAGACACTCAGGATGTTGTGGTGCTTTTGCTTCAAACAACCAAACCCCAGGGGTTCACTCGCTGACCCCCCTCGGTGGGATGGGGAGAGAATTAAAAGAGCAAATGAGAAAACCCAAGGGTTGAGATAAACACGGTTTTAAGGTAAAGCAAAAGCCACACCCACAAGGAAATTAAAAAGAAGAACACATTTGCCATTTTCCAGGGGTGGGCAGGAGTTCAACCACACCCAGAAAACCAGGATAAAAAACAGAAAACTCCATCACCCATAAGGGCGGCTTGGGAAGACAAATGCCATCACTCTGAATTTCCCATACACACACTTCCTTTTTCTTCCCCTTACATCATATGCTGAGCATGAGGCCATAAATTCTGGAATATCCCTGGGTTGGCTGGGTCAGCAGTGTTTGCTGTGCCCCCTCCTATCTCCTTGTGCTCCCCCTGCCCCTTGCTGTTGGGGTGGGTAAGAGGCAGAAAAGGCCTTGACTTTGTGTAAAATCTGCTCAGCAATACAAAAAATCCCCAGTATTATCAAAACTATTTCCAGCACAAATCCAAAACAGAGCCCCAAAAAAGTCACTATGAAGAAAATTACAGCCAAGACCAGAACAGGTGTATAGATCATCAAGACTCATCTTTGAATCTTAGACACACAACAAAAGCCTACAAAATGGGAAAAGTTAAATCCAGAATAGAAGAACGTGGTGATACTGGAGCCAGGGAATTCAGCAGGAGACAGTAGCTCCCCAGTCACCTTCACTGGCACACTGCTCACAGTGTGTTAAACAGATACTCCTAATAATCTGTGTGTGGTTACTTCTCTGATCATGGCTCCATGTCTGTGAGGATCACATAGGTCCCTAGACTTTGCTTGAATTCTGTTTTTCCTCAGTCCCAACTGGAAAATTGAGATGGATCGTGCCTTAGGATGTTACAGAAGGTGAAACTCCAGAACATGGGGATTCTACTCTGCTGTCATTGGGAATAATACCAGTAGTTCCATATCAGCATGAAAACCAGGACAGCTGAAAAGAAACATCTCTTTGCAAACACCTTTCTTTAGTTATTCTCAGTTCACAGGTCAGCAACTGAAGAAGATTCCAAAAGGTTTTGGGAAATTAGTTGGTATGATACGTTGAGTTTTGGTAGATTTTTGTCCCTTGAACAGTACTCAATACCTGTACAGTAATTTCACGATTATAAGCCGCACCATTTTGACTAAAATTTTGGTCCGAACCCAAAGTGCGGCTTATAATCAGGTGCGGCTTATATATGGACAAAGAACAAAAAGTTGCTGTTTTAGTTTGGAGGACAGGTGTCTGCTGAGAAAGGCAGGAGCTTCTCTTTGAAATGGAGAATGTAAAACCCCTCCCTCCAAATTATTATAATTTTGAAATCAAGGGGCTTTCAGGCAAAGATATGGGAATTAGGAATAACAGTTCTTTTCTAGGGAAATTAAAATAGAAATACAGAACTACAAAGGAACAAACTCCAAACCCTGACAAAGTCAGAATACAACCTGACACCCCATCAGGCAGGGTGTTGGCAGCAGTCCCATTAAATGGTGGCTGCATCCTCCTGCAGTGACAGATGTGGCTCAGTTGGAGCAGTGCTCCTGTACAAGGTGCAGTTTCCCTCCGGAGGTCCAGTGGTGATGTGGAGAAATCCGGTTTTCCTCTGGAGTGCAGTGGAGAAAGGGGCTCCCTTAGTGTCCCAAAACCTCTGTTTTTATCTTGGTGAGAAATGTTGGGCTCTTCCCCCTGGCTGGAGCAACTCCCAGTGGGATGCAGTAATTTTATCAGTCCCACAGTGGGACTCAATGGCCATTAGCAGAAAATGACTGGCTGGAGGAAGGATGGGTTGTGAAAAGATAAAGAACAATGCCCTGCCTGGTTTCAATGGATGGCCCATTAGCAGAATATCTGCCGTTGAGATAATGATCACTGTCCCCACCCTCAACAGATGGTGATAGAATAGATACCTTTTATCACACTCTGTATTGTAATGTGCGGCTTATAATCAGGTGCGGCTTATGTATGGACAAAGAATGAAAAGTTGCTGGCACTCGTAAGTGCGACTTATACTCAGTGCGGCTTATAATCATGAAATTACTGTAATTGCTTCTAATTGTCCTGGGTTTGCCTTAATTGAATTTTTAGTGTGTAGGAAAAAGGGTCAGCCATGGAATTGATTGAAGTCAGCCCGCTACAGTAAAATATTAGAAATTTGGGATAACCAATCCTTATTTATGCAGTCAGCAAACTGCCTGTTCTTCAACCATCTCAGCAATGCCTGGGGAAGAACAATGCTTGTGTATCTTCAAAGCAGTCCAGAGGCATGAGAGGAGCAGAGAAAGATCAGAAAGCTGTGTCTATCTCCCACAGATCACCCTAGCAATGGCTTTTAAATACAACATTTATAAATTATTTATCTGTATCTTAAACTACATGCTTATACATAGAAATACATAACACCACATAAATGTACATGATGGTCCTATAGATGTATATTTTATAAACAGAAGTTTGGCCTCGAAAGCTGTTTATTTCTCTAAATACCTTCCCTCAGGACCCCCTTTGTCAGCTTTTCCACTCACACTTTTTTCTTTTTCTGCATCCTGGAATGGCAAAGTCGGAGGGCAGGAAAAATATTAAGGATTCATTAGGAACATTTTATGCATCAAAACAAAGGGAAGGGAAGGGAAGGGAAGGGAAGGGAAGGGAAGGGAAGGGAAGGGAAGGGAAGGGAAGGGAAGGGAAGGGAAGGGAAGGGAAGGGAAGGGAAGGGAAGGGAAGGGAAGGGAAGGGAAGGGAAGGGAAGGGAAGGGAAGGGAAGGGAAGGACAAAAAGCACCCTGGTCTAGTTGATGGGATGGCAAAGGAAGGTCCAGGCAGCCCGTGGTGCCCAGCAGGGCTCGTCAGAGGAGAGGGCTCCCAGCGGGTTCATTCCCAGACTCTGGAACTGTATCTGTGCAGCACTGAGCGCAGCCCCAGCCTGCGTGACCTGCTTTCCTTTTTGGAATGTCACTCACGATCGCTGGGCGACATTCAGACAATGGCTGTCAGACGTTCGGGTTCTCTCCCAACCTGCCAAGACATTTTCCTGCCCACTCAGGATCTGGGGGAGGTCCGCTACCTGCTGCACAGATTTCTCATGTTTGCAGCCCATGTTTTCTACCACACAATTGCAAATTATTCTTACTCTAAAGCAGGAATTATTTTTTTTATGATTATTATCCCTCCTCCCCAATATATTGCTTCAGATTATTAAGCCAAGAATATGTGGAAACAGCAATCATTAATTTTGAAAGATTAAGACGAGAACAACCCAAACCTGTTTATTTTTGTTTGTTTTTTTTGGTTTGGTTGGGGTTTTTTGAGGGGAGGGTGGTGTTGCTTGTTTGTTTGGGTTTTTAGTTTAAATTCTTGGACATATATATATATACATTTTGACCATCTTAGAGACAAACAGGGCAAAGGAAATCAAACAAAGAGAATATGTTGTGAGATTTATACCTAAGTATTGCAGAGCATGAAATTCTCCTTTATCCTTTGCTGGTAAGTCACAGTCAAAAAAGTAATTTTTTTTATTTGTACTGCAAATATTAAAAATAATCCAAAGCACTATCTGAGAAAAATAATACTGAATTCTGAGAAGACAAGGTAACAACTCACAAGTCTGGGGAATGAGAGACTTGGCTGAATCAGTAACACAAGGAGTGGAAGTATCTCTCAGAAAATGGGGAAAATTTGATGGAAAGATGCAAGCAATAACATTCTCTTCAAATTATCTATGATATACGTAAAGAGGAAGTGAGATCTCTCACAGCAGTTCTCATGTAGGTTGCAAAGATGTGTGGAAGACTTTGTTCAGTACATACCATGGCTGTTGAAATGTTGCTACATTTTATGCAGATATATTTTGATGATGGGTAGCAATCCTATCACATACTGCATATTAATTGCTCCCAGGAGACAGCCCTCTCCTCATTTATAAACTGAATTAGCCATTCTTCCTCAGTGCTATCAAAATTCTACTTGTTCCAAAATCTTCCACTTAACAAATCAATCACCCCAAAAACTGAGGCCATCAAGTTAGTGGCCATGTGTCTGTTATCACGATTCACAGGTGAAAGTTTTCTTCACAGAACCACAGAAGAATTTTGATTGAAAGGCACCTCAAAAGATGCTTGATCCAGTCCTCTGACTTGTATAGTATAGTTTTGAGTCCTTCTAGGGACAGAAACCTTACACATTGTCCCTCTTTATGTTCTAGTGTGAAGTCCTCTATCTCTTCAGGCATTTTATTCTGAGAAAGTAATTTCTAAAATTCTTTGGGATCCTTCAGAATTTAATAAGCCTCTATACAGTAAGAATAGAAGATAATTTTACACTATTTCACTAGTTTAACTAAGAATGTCAGACAGTTTTTAAAAATATATATATATGTGTACCTATGCACATATTTACAGAGGGGAAACATTAACTTGTGAATAGAATGTACATATCAGTACCTGTTAGAGATATTGCGCCACCCTGTTTTCAAATTATTAAAATTAATTGTATTAAATGATATCTCAAGTAGCATAATGATACCTTGTAAAAAAACATCATTGTTTGATCCAAGATCCAAGTGAAAGTGAACAATAAATACCTAGTATTTACCCTTCACTTCTTTTTATCAAGTTATTTTTTTCATTATAGTGGAGAAATCATTAAGTCTGAATCACAAATATTTAGAATTTTGTATATTAAAAATTCAATCATAAAGCTCCACCAAGTGGAAATCCTTAAAACTACACTAAGCAAATTCATGAACCAAAATGCATGTTATAATTACAACCAATACTCACAAATCCAATCATGTTCAATTAATAAAAAATATGTTATCCATACCTATAACTAATCAGTTTTACCAGTGTACATGAATCACGTTATTGATTTGAGCTGGAGGGAAGAATACCTTAAACATCATTAAGATATTTAGTTTTCCCTCTGGTTAGATCTGCTCCTTTGAAACATTCATTTTGCTATGTCCAGTGCAGACTAAATCTCTTAACAATGATTTGGTTTTTCAAAAAAGTCACCTTTCTGATGTCCCGGTTTAAAGGGACAGTATTACCAGGAAAAGGAAATTCAGGAATTCTCAGGCACAAAAAAGGTATAGGTTGGGGATAACAGTTCTTTACTGAAATATTTATAAGACAAACAAAAACAGCATCAGCTATATGAAAGAAAAAAAAAGTGACAGAACAGAACGGAATTCAGTCCCAGTCCCTTTTTCAGTCACCGATGACTCTCCGATGGAGCAGGGCAGGCGGCTTCTCAGTCGCAGTTGCTGCAGGAGCAGGGGGCCAGGTGGCCTCACCGCCCCAGGTGGAAGAAAGGGTGAGGAAGGAACTCTGCTCACCGTGGGCGTCCCAGTTCCCAGTTGTTCAGAGGAAGCAGGAAGCTTTAGCAGTCCAAATCCAAGAAGCCTGATCCCAACAGGAGAAAAGGAACCTCTCTCCTCGAGTTCGGCCGGCGAGCTGTAAGAGTTCTCCTACCCCCAGTGTCCTCTTACTTGCCGAAAACAAAAGCAGGACTCCACCTTTCCCTAATGGAGCAATCAGGTTGCTTCAGCTAGTCCTTTGTCTCCAGCTCTTAACGGCTAATAGGAGAGCCATCCCGGCTAGCTTAACATAATAATGGGAAAAATTTCTAAACCTCACCAACCCACAACATCTGACTTGCTGAAATTGCTTTGGGAAACCTTAATTTCCCCTTCTTAATAAGCAGTTTTAGTTATTTACACAAATTAACAGGCACTGCCATTTTAGGCAGCATAAGAGTCTCAAACCAATGTAGTTTGTTAAATGCTTTGCTCTTTCTCACTATTGAAATATTCATCATCTGTGTAATTTTAACAACCTGATAAAAACTGTTAAAAGCATAGTTGTGCTGCCCAGCAGGTAGTGCCATTTTTAATGAAACCATAACTTTCATAAATAAGTAATCAGCTCATGAAGTATTCAAGATGTACCTCAACTTCCATAAGAAAATTTCTTTTGGTATGGGACTGTAAAACATGCCACAACTATTCTCATCCAGTAAAATTAGCAGAGCAATATTTCAAATTAAAGTTTGTTCTCAGAACATTTGAACGTGACTGTAAAGCACAGAATAAGTAATTTTTTTTTACATGCAGAGTTCAGAGGGATCCAAACCCACTTGGTATATTTGGTAACACACTGCCTCTCACACAGTGCAGTAGAAATGTGAACTGGTACCTTTTGAAGCAACTCCCTTTAGTTCAGATCACATGAGCCTTTTGAAGGGAATTGGAGCCACCACTTTTATTAATATAGATAGACCTTTGCTTGGCTCAATCCTTCAGCTCTGGTTTGGTTTTGTATTTACTTGCTCTTGTTTTCTTTTCCAACAGTTAGGTTCCCACAATCATAGATATGGTGGAAAAAAATTAAATACTACTCCCTTACCATGAAGGGGAAGTGTTTTCTACACTACCACTCACTAGGCAACATGTGAACCTTAAAATGATTAATATTAAATGATCTAATTAACTACAGGTGATTCCTTAGGATTTAGCTTTTCTCTTTTTCAGATCCTGTACTGCTTTAGTGTATAACACTAAAACCCCATGACCTGTCAGCTACTGTTCTCCCATTTTATTCAGACAAAACAATTCCTCTCCAGGCCTGGGAATCAAGGACACCTTATTGTCTCAGGCCCTGAGCGATGTAAACAGCAGTGAATTGGAAAGGCAAACTTGGAGTAAATGATTTCACTACCTGAAGCTGTAATTGGAGGATAAACCTCCATATGCTATTGGACCAAACTTACAGCTGTATGAAAAACTGTGACCATTGTCATCCCTCTTGGGTATAGCCCCTCAGAGGTTTCTGACTGCCCAAGGTGTATTATTGAAGGCCTTCGGTAAATACCCACTTAATTTTGTCTAGCCTGTGTTTCGTGTAGCAACTCTAAGGCACCGAAGGTTAGTCAGAATAACATCAGTGCAAAGCTAAAACATGACAAGGTAGTCTATGCACAGAGGACTAAAGCACAGCAGGATAATTAAAAATAACCAACACAGTTATGTGGAAAGCAGAGCTTGACAAACTTATTAAAATACATTCTGCAAACCCAGCTGATAAGGTAACAGGGCTGACACTAATCATGGTCTGTAACAAATGTGACTGCATGATATTTTCTTTAAAGCATGGCATTTCCATAGTGACATTTGTCACTATACAGAAATTAATGAGGTTCACCAATGAAGGCTGAAAACCAGTGAAGAGAGATCACAAAAAAATGTTAATGTGGAATCATTTATGAGGGATATTTTTAGTAGTCTCAGAGACTTTGGGGCAGTGCTGCTATTTTTATCAATGACTGGAAGAAAATTGGTAGATTTAATATCACTGGTAGCCATATATGTAATATCAATGTAACAGAAGTCATTGACTTGGGCCATATCAGTTACACAAACTAACCTACTTGAATGATAATATTATCAAATACAAGCTAATGCCAAGATGCAGATCACTTTTACGATGACAACCTCATGCCTAAAAACTCACAAATAATTACATTATTTGGAGGTAATGATTAGTAAAAACCAGAAAATAAACTCCTAGAGCAAAACTTGTTTTATATGAACAATAAAAATCCTGAGGAGATGCAGTGATGAGAATGAATCAATGCAAAGCACTGAAACTATACCTTGTACAGTGCTGCTTTAACAGATATTTAATTACTAAAAGCCCAGAAGAAGCTTCCAATAAGTTATCCACTGTGGAAAAGATGACTCCTGCCCATAAGCCTGGAAAGGCTCTAATAAATGTGCTGTTTCAGCTGGCAGTGAGGAAGACAATTCATCAGAGATCAGCAGATATTTGCACAAGAAAAAAGCTTCTAATAAGCTATGGATCTTTAATCCAGAAACAAAAAACTTAATCATGATACATTCTCCAAAAGCCAAAGCTAGGAAAACTCTGACTGAAAGAGAAGAATAACAGGAGCAGTGATTAATTATTGGCACCATACACTCAAGATTCTTCACCACCAGAAATATTTCTTTCAGAAACAGACCTTTTTTCCCAAATAGAGCTGCTATAGCTCCAGCAGGAATTACAAGTTCCATAATGATTTATTAATCAAAAACGACTGTTCCAAGTAACACAGGTCAAGTCACTTGAACAGAAGGGTCCCACTGGTGTTTGAAAATCCAAACATCTATGACAGCACCCTAGTAAAGAACTGAATTTCTCACTCTTTAAACATATCTTTGTGCTATAAGCATTAGCAATGCAGCACCTCTGATACATTTTTCTAACCTGATAATTGAAATTTCAGTTAAAATATGGTTTATTTATGATCATTGATGCACTCAAAATAATTTGCAAAGAGTAAATGCATCAGGCTGAGTGAACAGAATAATGGCTCTGCATCTGTAGCGTTTTTGTACAGGTTCCTGTTATTCCTTTCACTCATTTGAATCAATCTGAATAATTTCTGCTTACCTGAAGGGAATATTTTTTCAAGCATTATACCCTGTTCTCTGGGAACATCTTCTCTTTATTTTGTTTCATGGGAATGGAGTGTTATGATCACAAATTAGAACTACGACCAAACAATAGCCTTCAAAGAAACTGCAGTTGTTACATTCAAAACAAAAATCCTTTGTGGAGTGCAAGGTTTTAAAACAATCCTTTGTGACTGCTTTGGCATTTGGTTTGCAGCCTAATAAAAGTAATTTCTGACCATGCAGTTGACTTATGCCAGTGGATGAAAAAATAACTTCTTACAGGGAGTCTCACTAGTCAAACACATCACCAGTGCTCCTCGAGGTGCTTCCAGCTGTGCCAAAGTGAAACATTCCTGAAGGCCAAGCTCTTTGGAAGGTAGCATCCCTTCTGTGCAATTTCTGAATTGCATTTGTGTGCATAAGCCTTGTGTAATAAATAAATTACTATTCCTTCCAGCAGTTAAAGCACCTAAATGCAGAATTCCCAACTTATCCCCTCCTCGGCTTCTATTTTGAATTGTTTATCCTACCAGCGATCAAGGTGACCTGTTGGACTTACTGCCCCTGTGGTATCAGACTGCCATTATTTTCTTTTTAAATGCATTTGGTGAAGCAAAACACAAGTCAAATACTCTTTTTTTCCATATAATAGTTTAGAGTAACTGCAACAGAAAGTTATTCAATTGTCTCATCATATGCATTATGTCCTCTTCCCTTTACCTTCTCAAGCTATCACCTACATTATGTTTATCCAGTTGTTTTAGGAACATCAGAAGCGTTTCAGGTAAGTGAGGTTGTGGGTTGAGATCCAATTTGACAGCAGCTGGTTTGTTGGTTCATGTAAACTCACAGGTGATTTTTCCAATGAGACAGAATGAAGGGCAATGCCCAGTTTATTATGGCTGTGCTCACAGTGCAAAAGGCATTGTCAATAACCTTGCCAGCCCCCTGTGGTTTTTCCATTGGCAGGTAGCAAATGGCTGGGCATGACCAAACCTCGAGGACTGAGGCATGCTGAGCACTTAGTAGACATTTTGGAATTTAAATAATGTGAATTTTTTTTAATCCCCAAACAGCATAACATTGTAAGAATTTTATACAAATGAAGAAATGGAGAGAAAAAGAGAATAAAAATTAGTCTACGACAAGAAAGATGGTACCTCACAAACGAATCACCTTTTTTCAGTCAATTCAATTTCAGCAGAATGGAGCTTCAGCAGAAAAAAAAATTCTTTTCCTACCCTACCACATAGAATTTGGGTACTTTAGAAAAAAAACTCTTCACACTCAAGAAATATAGGACATCTAAAGACCATGCTTAAAATCCAGCCCTAGTTTCCTAAGAAGGCCTGTTTTGCAGAGCTATTGTAAACAAAGCCATTGAACTCCTGAAAGAGAAGTGACTTTAGGAGTTCTCCAGTTGCACCTAGTGAACTGTGTTTAGACTTCCTGGTTGACTCCAGGATTCCTGGCTGTTTGCTGCCCTCCTCCCAGACAGCTAATCCCTGTCCTCTGACCTGTCCCTGCCCCGTTATTCCATGGGGTCTGTGCACAACGAGCCCCCTGCCCTGGCAATCCTCTCCAGCTGTTTACAAGAGGGCAAAACCCCTTCAATTCTCTTCCACAGGCCTGAAGGAGACAATAGGCAACAGCTTCTTCATGTTTTTCATTACATTCTTCATTCAATGAGGAACTAATTCCACAGTTTTAAAATCAAATAATGTTTTTCATATATCTTTCACTTCCTCTCCCACTATCTCCCATACAGGCTCTCAAGTTTGTAATTATAAATCTGTCACTAAACCAAAAAAACCCATAGGATGTGAAGGCAAGATTCCTGAGCTCACCCCACACAATAAGGCAAACTTCTCAAGAAAAACTGAATAGAAGTTTCCCTTTGTCAGGTTAATGCAACACGGTAAATAAATTCCTCTATGCCAGCTACCAGCAAGGGTTGTGATTTTAGCTTATGCTCAGATCTCAGAAGACAAAAACAAGCAACCTGAAATATTCTTCAGGTGAATAACCTAGTAAATAACTTTACTCCAAGCATGAGACTGTCCCTTCAATTCTAGATTTTTGAAAGCTTTGTTTATTCCACTTTGAATGTTTGGTCTTAGCCAAGTTATTCCTGATCTAATCAGATGAAAACGTAAACTGAGCTCAGGAATTGAATTGGACGAGCAATTCTCTCTGTATTCCACTCAGTGAATTCTATAGATGCTGCAGTTCAAAAACATTTCAAGTAAGAGAACCCAGACAAACCCTTGCTGTTAGTCCATGTACCAAAGGGTTTTAGGAGCTGTGTGCTCTGTACATGGAAGGTGTGAATGCCATTTGGCATACAGCTGTCCATCGTACAAGCAGCCTACAAATAATGCTCCAGACGTTTTGCTAAATGCAAACCAAGTTTTTCATGTTTTCTTTATCTGTAAAGTCCAAGTCAGCTCATATAACACAGAATTTCTTCATCAAAAAAAAAGCTACATCATTGGAACTCTCTTGGTGAGCAGGCCAAGGAGGAGTGTACTTCAGGAGTAATCTTGGCTTTTAAAAGTCAAGAAAAACACAATGAACCTGCTGTCTTTCTAGACAAGCCATACATAATACAATTATTTATGTTTCAGTTTAGCACTATATTAAAAGCATTTGGTTTCCCAGCAACTTTTTGAGGTATATTACCTGATTAAAGTGACCCATCTGATTTTTCAGACATACTACAGCAAAGAAAAATATGTATTTTAAGTCTTTCCATCTCTCATGGTTTAACCCCAGCTGGCAGCCAAGCTCCAGGCAGCCCCTGGTTCACCTCTCCACCAGTGGGCTTGGGGAGAGAAGGGGAAGAATAAAAGGTATAAAACTCATGGGCTCAGATAAGGACAGTTTAATAGGGAAAGAAAAAGCTCTGCAAGCAAAGAGCAAAACAAGGAATTAATTCCCTGCTTCCCAAGGGCAGACAGGAGTTCAGCCTGGACAGCAGGGTCCCATCACAGGTTTCTTGGGAAGGACAAACACCATCACCCCAAATATCCCCCCTTTTCCTCCTTCTTCCCCCCACTTTCTGTGACATCCCATGGGCTGGAATCTCCCTTTGGTCCCTTGGGGTCACCTGTCCTAGCTGTGTCCCCTCCCACCCTCCCAGGCACCCCCAGCTCCCTCCCCAGCCTGGCTTTACAAAAAGCACAGAAGGCCTTGGCTCTGTGCAAGCCCTGCCCAGCAACAACAAAAACATCTCTGTGTTATCAGCCCTGTGTTCAGCACAAATCCAAACACAGCCCTGCACCAGTCACTGCAAAGAAAATTAACTCTATATCCAGCTGAAACCCCCTGCCCAAAATTCTCCTCATCAGTTAATACTTTTGAAAATCTGATGGAAACACATGAGCAGTACTTACAGAGTGTACAATAACCATAGCAAGGTAGGGAAATGATTATAGGTTCAAGGAATTCCAATCACAAAAGTACTGTTTTTTGTATCGCTGGTTTTTAAAGCAAAATGTCTGCTATTTCACATTCAAAAGTCAACATTGTCATTAAAAAATAAATAAACATATATATTTATATACATATACATATACATATACATATACATATAAAAAAAACAACAAAAGGTCGATTAGTCTCTTTCTGAAGAAACTGTATAAACACCATAAAGGATTGAATGTATCTTCTTTAGCAAAATCTTCTTTTGTCTGAGGACTTTCAGGGTCCAAAGTCTGGAATTCTTTGATTTGCACATAAATTGGATCAGGCTCTTGACTGTTTCTTTTATAAAACTCAACTGACCAAAATGATTAGCTGCAATGGCAACCTAAAGTTACACTTGTACCAGGTTATGCCAGTACAGAGCTACATTTCACTTTTCATTTTTCCTTAAATGTCACTCAACAGCATTCAGATTCCAAACTGACCTTTGTCTTTACACTAATAGCTTTTCTTATCAGCAGCAATATCACTACATCTTCCACACAGTTGATCTGTCACTGGAATAATCCTCTGTTTGGAATAATCCTTTACCCTAACATTTGGTGCTGATATTAATAAATTAAGAACTAACAGCCAAATAATTACCCTTTCACCTAGGAAAACACTGGTGGCCACCACAGAATGCTCCTTCAGTGACACAGTGTTGTGTCCTGTGTAATTGATGCAAAAGCATGAGGGGATACTGGTGTGCTCCCTGCACTGGCTGTCACTTCCACACACTCACTATTTGTCTCCATAGGATGGCAGAGACAGGACTTTTACTGCCAGAATTTTTTTTGTTTGTTTATTGCAAACAACTCTACTTCTAATGGCAAACCATTTATTTATTGTGACAAGAAAGATAAACCTTTTTTTTTCTTTTTTTTTTTCCCCCAAAAGGTTGCACATATGGGTGCTGCATAACATTATCTTACATTTCACTTCCAGATTAATTTGAACCTTGCCACAAAAGTCATAAAATATTTATTCCCAGCTTGTATATATAAGGTGTACAACTGAAAATTAGCAAATCTTCCTTGTCTGTTAGGAGCAAATGCATCGTAAATTACGGTGCATAGAAAAATTCAGCATTTCACCTTGCATAAGCATATAATTCATAGAACGCTGCAGATGAAGGAGCCGAGATCTCTTTTCTCCACTACCAATAAATTAACCTCCAACTTTGTTTTATACATCTGCCAGCACAGTGGTGAACTGAGGTGTTGCAGGCGCCATTGTGATGGACTAAGGAAATGCTAAGGTCTGGTGCTTTACCTCATCAATCTGGAACCCGAATGCAGCTTTCCCTGAAGGTTGCCTCCAAACACATTCCTGAGGAGCACTGACTGGTGACCAGAGCGTCTGGCTGGAAAAAAACAAGTTCTGCAGGATAGAAACAGTGTTAACAGCTCTTCACCAAGACGTGTTACATCTTTAGGGATGTCTTTTCACCAGTGCTGAGTGAGGGGCTGACCTCTCCTTGCAGTAGATAAAATAAGCTGAAAGCAACACTTGGGATTTCTTTTCTTTTTTAATTAACAGCATAATATATTCACATGGTACATTTTCACATTGCCCCCTCCCCACATTGTTCAGGATCTTATCAAAGTTACAGACTAGACACAGGGTAGTGCCCACTTTCTTAACACATGCCATAGAAAGTGCCATGAAAGGATATTCCTTCCACAGCATTTAAAGCACCATATGGAGTTAGCTAGCAGACTTGGATTTTGTTCTCAGCCTGTTCAGTGACCGTAGGGAATGCCTTCCTGCTTCACTTTCTTTTTCTACAGCCTAGAAATGAAAACACTTGCCTTTTTAATTTTTTTTTTTAATGGTAAGATTTCTAGTAAGAAAGGAAAGAGGATGTTAAAGAGGACAGTATAAATGTCACTATAAGGAATTCTTTTACCAACAAAAAGATTTAGCTGAGTTCTATCTACAACAGAGGCTAATAATAACAAACATTATTTACAAAGGATAAATTAAACTGTATAAACTGTCACTGAATTATCTAATTGGCATTTTCTCTCTCCCAAATGCACTCCAGATTAAGTATGTATTCACAACGTCTCTTAAGTCTTTAAACTATTTTTAACTATCCTAAACACTGAAATAATGTATTTACATCAGGATTAATCATCACTATAATTTAATTAGCATTTGACAAGAATTGATTTGGCAGAACTTTTTCCCTTAAAAATAGGAAATGGCCATAAACCAGGGGAATGGCCATAAACTAAATACACTGTTTTTTCTCTCCATCTGCTTCTGGTAAGATGCATTCTTCAACTGCTAATTCAGTCAAGATCTCAGCTTCATTTATCCAGTTAATTAGAGTCAGATGCTGACAACATCAAGATGATAAATCAAATCTGGGTATGCAGGCAAAAAGAAAGCTGCTGCTAACACCAATGTACATGTTTTGATTTCTTACAGACCTGCATATGAAAAGAGGATAAACCAGTAGCACACTAGGAACAGAACTACAATTATATGCCATAAAAGATGTTCTAAAAGCAGTAACCATTAAAAACTTGGACTTGACAGCCAGATCTAGAACCCAACACTGCCAAGCTGTAGAAGAAACTAGTGAGTCCCACTTTTAGGGCACTGTGCTTGATATAAGAAGTTGCTTGCCATCTCCTTCATTTATGTTTCAAAAAACAGTGCTGTTGACCCCTGTATTTTGTGGAGAGCTTGACCATCCAACCACTCAGCAGGAGCTCCCAGATCACACCAGACAGATCCTTCCTCTGGGAGTCACTCACCCCAAAATGCCCCAGACTAGAGCAGAGAGGGCAGCTTGTGGCACACAGAAATATGCAATTCTAGCATCTGCAGAATTTAAAACATCAAAAGGTGTATGCAATCTGAACTACAACTGGAATAAAGTAGCGCATGTGCTGGGGTTTACAGTTTTGTTCCTGAGAACCCCCAGGCATTTACACCTTTTCAGAGAGTAGAAAAGAGATGTAAATGATCTCATCTAACCTATTTTTTGTGGTTTCTTGTTTTGTTTTGTTTTGTTTACTCAGAGGGATCACATCTGTGTCGCTGACAAAGAAAGCCAATCATAATCAGTGCTGACTTAGAAATTACAGAGGGACAATATACCACTAGAGTAGCTCCTTCTACTTTCTGTAGTCATGCTCAGATGAACCAAGAACTCTGGGCAGATTGAGAATATGCCACAGTACTATGAAAACCACAAAAATAAAAAGACAAAACATTGCAGCATATGATTTTCTCCCTACAAAACAAAGCAAACAAACCAACCCTCAGCTCTAGAGCAGTGAACAAGTTGTCTCAGAGTATAAAGAGTAAAAGGACCCTTGGGGCTTCTATTGAAACCATGTAACAATGTTGAGTATCATTTCTACAATGATCTATATGCGCAAAGCATACACATTGTTAAAGGATATATAGACTGCAGGGTCACTAAGTTCAGCCCCAAACTACCAAAGTGTTTTCCCATGTCTTTGGTAATATTCCATAAGTAAGCCCATATTTCTTTTCCCTCTCCTTTAGAAACAGTTCTGCTCAAATTAACTGACTAACTACAACTCACAGACAATCAAAAGCTCTTTTTCAAAATTCTTTTTCAGGCAGCAAAGGATTCATTTCAATCCCTAGACTTGTCAGAAACTCCTCTGCCCATGCAAACCTGCACTATACAATAGCATTCCTCAGCTCCCATTCCCAATGTATCCTTTCTCAAGGTCTTGCAATGTTGCTACATTTCAAGTCACAGAGTATGGCCTCGGAATCATTATCCAGCAGTGATTTTCAGTGATTTTCACTTTACAGTGGAAGTGATTTTCACTTTACAGACCAACAGCCCTCCATCAGAAGCACAGGAGCTGAATGGTGGTTCTCAGAATCAACATTTTTGTCTTTTGAGCATCCAGTGCAGAAGTTTTAGTTACTCACCCAGCTACAGAGTGATTCCAAGTGCTATAATTCACAGAATCAGGAAGTTCACAACAAAAGGTTATAAGATCATTTGAACTATATGTGGGTGACTTAAAGAGATAATGTTGGATACCTGAAGAAAAATAAGGTTATCCAAAGCTGACATACCTTGGAACAGCTGAGGAGGCAAAAAGCAGACTTACACAGGAAATTGCAGGTTTTCCCTAAAATTCCAATTCCACAATTCCACACTGATACCATGTGGCACTCCTCTCCCATCTTTCTCTGGATTCCTGTTGACAGCAATTCTCTGTCTTTACTTAAAAAAACTTTAACTATCTCAGACAGAAACATCTTGGCAATAACAATGAAAAATACACCACTCATTCTAGCAGGTGCCACAGATGTGTTGTTCAGGTGCAGGACTTGAACAGCTCAAGCAAGAGGATCAAAACAGCAGCCAAGGAGAGGAATATGAGAGCAGGACAGGCAGGCATTGTTATCCTGGGATGTGCCCACACTGGATCCAGGCAGTAAGACAATCTCAAATCAATCTGCCCAAAGGGAAAAAAGCTTATGTTATGGCAATCCTATGCCTCCACAAAAAATACTAAGCTTTAGAAAGAGTGGAAGTAAACATATTTTTGGGAACCACTCTTCCTCTCCTGGAAAACTTGTCTCTGAAAATTGCAGAAGGTGAGTGCCCCTCCACACTGTGTTCTGAGCTCTCAGGTAAGACTCAGTTTATGGACAGGTCACACGTAAATGACTGCAATTCTATTTTGGAGCCTGTCATCAACCCAGCTTTCAAGGCAATATGCCACAAACCAATAATATAAACTGGTGCTATCAACAGACAGCGCAGACTGGTCCTTGGCACATTGCTCAATTTCACTCCATGGTTTATGCACAGACCTTAACACATGTCAAGCTTACACAGAACTTACATGGAACTTGTGTTTCCAAAACATTCATGTTTCTAGGCTTTGGGAGGAAACAAACACTTTAAACTACCTTTTTTCTTTCAGTTACAAAAGCAAAGATGACAAATTATTTACCTCAGTCCTCAACTTTAAATCACAGTGAATGTTTTCACTAATAACCTCATTAGTTGGAGTTTTTGTTCATTTTTGTTACAGCATGTGCATTCTACAAGTATCATCTCTAAGGATTTGAGCTGCACAGGATTCTACTAAACACAGTGAATTTCTCAGAGATGGGTTCTCACTTCAATAAGATACGGCAAAACTGTCCCACAATTAAAGTGAATAGATGTGAAGCAAACTTTACCTGACTACAAAAGTTACACATGCCAAGATAAAGGGAAAGAGTGTAACCCCATTAAAAACTCTTCTTTCTGCAGCTGTTTCTCATGTGTAGAGTATAATTAGTAAAGTGAATTATCAGTTTGATGCCTCCTGGCTTTCTGTTCTTTTCCTTGCTTAAGGATTTTTACACATTGATACATCAGTTGTTCTCCAAGAGTGGGAAAGAGTTTTTATAAACACTACATCAATCGGAATATTGAACCTCTCAAGTATACATCAATATTTTAATTTTTATAAAAGCATCCAAAATTTCTGGTTGCTTACTTCAAAAGTCTCACTCTTCCTTAAACTAAAATCTTATTTTCCGTAATATCTGATGATTCCCTCAGACTTCAAAATTTCTACAAGTTATATCTCAGTTTTTACCACAGTATCAACATAAGCTATGAAACAACACCAATTCCAAGCCAGCGAATGATCTCATTTCATACGCACGTTCTCTATCTGAGTCCAAGTCCCTACAAGGCAAGCACACAATGCAATTTCCTGCAAAAGAAAACCACTGAAATTAGTCAGGGTGACAAGAAACTCAGATTAGACTTGGCAAAAGGTTCACAAAGACTCAGCCAAACTGGCTGCTTCTGACTTCCAATGACACCTAGAATCATGTTTAAGCCACTGCAGTTGAAGCAATGCCCTGTTTCTGCTCCAGACTGATTCCCCTCCACGGTACCGTGAGCCAGGAGGTAACAATTGCAATAACAAGGCCTCACTGAGGTGTTACATGTAAAGACATTCATGTAAATAATTAGCACTGTCCACAAAAATGTCTGCTGTAATCATAATTCTCAAAAAAACCTGCAAGTTAAAAATGTCATTCTCACTAAATAGAACAATATTGCTTCAAAAATGCTGATATGAATGATTCATCAAATGAAATGCAAACGCAAATGACAAAATGATCCCTGCAAACCAAAATACATTATCCACATGAAAGAGGAGGTCAAGCTAAGACAGAGTTTAGATATATCATAGATCTCTACACGAAATAAACCCAAAAACCATGAAAGAAGGGGCACAGCATACATATTAATGTAACATTAGTATTTAAATATGCATTGGAAAATCCATATATAAGTGTACTTCACTGTGAATTAACACAACCAGAATTTTGAAAAACATGAAAACAATCTATTTATAGCTATTATATCATAGATTTTAACCTAATGGAGACAGTTTAGAAACACCTACAGCCCCACTGAAAACAAGCTGAACTCACAGTTCACTGTGTTTTGGTTTTGTGTCCGTATTTTTTAACTACAATAAATAATTTAATTAACAGAATGCTTGCACATGATCAAACAGTTTCATTAGGCAAGCACAAAGCATATCAAATCACTGTCTAAGAGACTGACAGAATACAAGTAGGAAGGTTTAGTTTGGAAAAGTTCCATTAATGCATGTTACTTTTTTGGGGCAGGAAAATCACCCAAATATGAATTTAAAGACTTTTTCTCTTTTTATTTATAATTGCACTCTAGTCTTTTTTGCTCTCTTACTTTGCCGTCTCTTCATTTAAAATGAAATGAAAGTTATCTAACTTGTACTGCCCAGCACTGGGAAGAGGAGAAATCAAATTCTGGAATACTTGAATGCAGTGTTTCCAGAGTTTGAGACTTTTCCAGGGATCTGAGCCAGAGGATGTGTGTTGTATCAACTCCAACTGACTTAATTTCAGGGGGCTTGCTTTATTTTCCTATACTTTTCCAAGTGAACACAAGAGGGCATAGCTCATGTGCAATCTCAGATTGTATTTATATCCAGTATATGCCAAATTAAAATCAGCTCTTCCTACATGCAATGCAGCCCCCTGTGGAAAGCTCTTATCCGAAAAATAAGGCAAAGACAGGAAATGTTACATACAAATAATTTCAGTGTGAGAACTGAAATGCTGTAAGTGAAAAAACAAGATTTCCGTATGATAAAAGTAAATCAGGACCTCAAAAGCAATGTGTAGCATGTACAAGTTAAAGCATCTATTTCAGGAAATCTGACACTGATTCAACTAACATCTGAAGACTCTGAATATAAAGCATCCTGGAAAAGGAAATACAGAATGACTCAGGAAAAGGACCAGTCTGATAAGGGTGGGGAAACAAAATGGGAATATAGGATTCTTCCCTGCACTAATCCCTAGAGACCCAGCTTATCAGTCTATTTTTGACACAACGATTATTCAAAAAGTCAGAGGTTGGAAAACTTACTAGTTGCTGTGCTGTACAATAGTTAATCAGGTGCTTCACTTATATGTAAGGTTTGTGCTCTAAGATAATCCAAAGCAATTTTAAAATTTAGTTATAAAACCTGTGTGATAGTCAATAACAGAACAAGCCTTTGTTAAGTTAAAAAGAAAGAAAAAATAACTCTTTAGGGCTGGTAAGTAATGCATGTATTCAAAAACTCTGTATAAGTCCCAGGAAGCCAAACAAAGTCAGAGCTGAGAAGAAACACTGTTCAGAGCTGACTTAATTCTTCTACTGCAGCTTCCACTCACAGCTCAAGCACCTTCTACAAACATCTCCCAATGCAGAATTGGACAGGTAACACCCACCAGGTTCTAGGCCAAATCCTCACCACTCTGTGAAGAGCCTGGACTAAGGAAAAAGCACCACAGTGCACAGAAGGCCACAGAAGTTTCCACTCATCCACGGATAAACCCCACAGTGGTGTGGTGGCAGCACTTTGTGCACTATCCTGTTCCTAAAAGCAGAGCAGTGATACTCCCAGCAGGAAGGCTGGTCCCTTTTACCAAGTTTGCCAGTGCAAACACTTGAAAACTTTTGCCATATCAGTTGCATCATTTACACTCATCCCTCCTGTCTTCAGAGGAGCCAAGCCCATCCATTCACCTGTCCAAAGAAGAAAGATGCTCTTAGAGCACATGATGATTTTAATAATAAATTGCAGGATCATTTAGGCTGAAAAAGACCTTGAAGAACATCAAGCAACCCAGCAATGCCAAGTCCACCATTAAACCATGTCCCCAGGTGCCACATTTAAATCTCCAAGCAGCTCCTGCTTTTTGCATTTATTGACAATTCATATAAGCAGCGAACTGCTTTGCCTTCTTGGTTTAAAAGCACCTGTCTTCACGGGGAAAGTTAAGTCTAAGGAAATCTACTGTGAGGTCTGGATGAGAAAGATGCAGTCTGAAAAGCAGCTCACAAGAATCATGCAAATGAAAATAGGGGCTGACAGCAACTGTGCAGTGGAAATCTGCTCTAAAAAACACTGTAGTATAGAGGCATGATTGGGGCATAGGTTTAGTACATGTGTTGTAGTTTCTAGGATACATCACCAATCTAAAAACAGCTTTGGCCATAGGATTTAAGCCTTTTTTACACTGTTGATCTTAGCATACTGTTTTTCTCTGAATAAATACTTAGCTTTTGCTATTAAAATTTTTAAAAGCAGGAAATGCACTGGAAAGACACTCTGTCATGGCATTACTGTCAATGAGACATCAGAGCGTGTGGTTCAATTTATAACAGGACTTTAACATGGCAGTGATCAGCATCAAAATGCTTTGTTGCAGGTCTGAAACTTCACCTTCTTCATAGGCAAGACTCTTCCTCACAACCCAAAACCCTATCCCAGGCTTCAGATGCCTGAGTTATCTTGTTGGATGTAGATTAGTGGTTCACTTTTCCTTGAAAGCAAGCCCAGTGAAAACAACACACTTCATCCAAGAGTAATCAGGTTGTCCAAAACGCAAGAAAACCAAGAATAAAAACTCCTCAGTGAAAAAGAATTCAAAATATCTCCCACCTTCCATAAAAATGCCCTAACCACTGGGCTGCAGACAGCAGGACAATGAAGAAATCTGCCACCTCACACACAGGTTCTCATCATCTGAAACAAAAACTGGTATTTTCACCTCCCTATTATATACATTAGCAAGTTCATTATGTCTGTTTGTTCACAGTATAAAAATGTAACTGCAAAATTAAATGGTTCCCCAGCTCAGGTAAAAATAATGAGAAGCAGTTCTCTTATGCCCAGAGCTGAGGGCAAAAAGTGAGCAAGTTCAGGGAAAGAGGACAGGAAGTAGGAAGAAATAAACACATGAAAGAACAGACTGCTTCTTCCTATTAAGTTATCAGTCATGGTGTACAATTTTGAGCACAATGAAACAAATCTCAAAAATTGCAGCCCAAGACAATATGAGGCACATCTATTTGCTTTTGCTTACTCCAATAGCCTAATACAAATTTGTCACAGAAGCAGAATTAAATTTTAACTCTTTTTAGAAAGAACAGTTCCAAAAGCAGTAACAAGCTTCAAAAGAAAGCAAAGATCACTTCAGTCGGCATTAGTTTCTGGCTCCATTCTCTGAAATGCTATATGTTATCATGCACATGTTTGTTTTTATCTGTCACTGTGGTTTATTGTTCAGGAAGTGTAGTATCAGCTGTCTCTTCCCTGCCATCAAAGCTACTTCGTTAAAGTTAATAGTGTTTGACTTCCAGAGGATCTTTTACCAAGGTAACACAGAAAAACTTCTGCTCGTCACTATTTTTACAGCAGTAAAGACACCAAATGGATGCAGTATCCCTTTTACCTTTTAAGAAAGAAATCCACTGCATGAATTTGTTGAAAGCATTGAAGAATTCTATTTGTCACTTGTCAAATTACTTGAGCTGTGAGGAATCAAAATGTTAAGCACCCACCATCAGATTTCAGAAGATGCTGTATTAATGAGTGCTGGTGAAAAAGGAATGTACAAAGGATCCCCTGCACCTGTGTGCACTGCCTTCTGCCCAGCATTACTCCTTAAAGGCTTTAACTACTTGTGTTACTGTCATGTAACATTCAGCAGTGCCCTGCCTCCAGCCCAGAGGAACACAATATGATAGTCTTAACTAAAGAACATCGAGACAATATCAATTAAATCAATTAATTTGGGCTTGAGAAGCGTGTGATATGTTGTATGACTTTCAAAACTTCTCCTACACTTCCAAAACCATGTTCCTTTTTATGATACTGTCATTGCTTTTTAGTCTCTTTGCATTTATATCTCCCCTCATCTCTGTTTTCTGGATGGAATTGTAACAACATCTGATTTCAAGAATAAGGGTCACTCCAAATAACTGACATTATCTGGAGAGAGGAGGGGCAAACAGGAACTGGCAATACATTTTATGACTTTTAATCAGAAATCGCTGCTGAAAATTACTGATATTTAAAAGCTACTAACATAAATTAAAATACTTCTGCTTTAAATAAAAGCCTATTAATTTTCATGAAAGTACCTGAGGATTAAGTGTATGGATCTTAGCATAATACACATGTGTACTGTCATGAGTAAAATGCAAAGGCATGAAAATAACCAGGAAATTGTTCCTGTATAAAAATAAATAACTCCAGTAATGTCTAAAAAGAAAACATAATTTCAGATATGGTCTCTCATATTCACAAATATTTCTTAAATCTAGCAAATGTTTGTCAGCTCAAATATAACAGGAACCAAGCACAAATCAACTTTGCACCAAGTATGTAAAATATGCTCTAAAAATCTTGTGTACCTCAATAGCCTGCAGAAAAAAAAATTAAAAGTAATATTTTATGCAGTATTAAGATATTTCCAATTTCCTAAGAGATATTACAATAAAATATCATAAAAAGAGAAAGGATTCATCTAATGCCTACAACAGTAGAGTAAGCATATTATGACCATTAGTTATCCCACACACACACCCCTTAAACATGAGGAGGAATTTCTTGTTAGCCATTTTTACCTGAATAATTTCTATCATCTTTTCAAGCTACATCAAGACTATTCCTGGTATCTGGGAACACATGAGTTCATTTAACTGAGGAACAAGACATTAGGGCAGGTATGCACACCTTCAGGGCATTTTACCCTGCTTTTAAAAATACGTGGTTTTTCAGTACGCTTTTCGTTGTAATAAGTATGTGTACATCAAACTGTCTCATCTCTCAGAAAACTATGGCAGCTGAAGTGTGCAGAACCTAAGTGCTGCAAAATAACATTTTGTTACGGAGAATCTGAGACGCATTGACTCGATGATCCCCTCCGTGTAAAATGATTCACGGCAACCAGGCTTAGGAAAAATTAACCATTTTGTGAAATAACTATTTAGAAATCCCAAACCAGGTACAAAGCAGCATCCCCGGAGCATGAGAGGGGCGGTGTGGGCAGAGCCGGAGGCAGCTAGCACAAGAGGGAGCAGTCGGGTAATGCTACCGAGGCTGGTGTCCCTCCTTGCCAAGGCTCCGGAGAGCTTTGCAGAACCTCAGCCTGCTGCCGGGACAGCTTCTCAGAGCCCCACGAAATGCCTTCAAAGGAGAACCCACCAAAAAATGAGAGCTCCCCACGCTCACCCTCCACAGCACAGCACAGCCCAGCCATTTCACCCAGCTGTCCCACGCAAGGTTTGCAGCTCCCTGCCAAAAGCACAATGAGTAGTGGCAGCTGCAGTCTGATTGCTGTTTTCCCCCTCAATTGCAATAACCAAATTTTTGTGGGAATGAGAGGATTTCTGTAGAGTTATTTCATTTTGGTAATACATCAACACCACAAATCAAATGAATTACGAGACATCAGAGGGTATCACACAAGTCTCTGTGTGCTCCTGCATTTCGATTCACTTCAAAATGCTATAAGAAAATACTGAAAGTCAGCTTTCTTTCACAGATTTTACTCTATTCTGAGGAAACTGGTAGTTTGCAGTGCACACTGAAATACACTGAGAGGAATTTATAACTCTAATAAGTGAACTTAGTTGCTTTACTGACAAAAGTGATCCTTCTGTAAAAATCTGGAAGATCCTCAACCTCAGTTCGTTGCCACAGTTTGCTGTGATGTTCTTCCAGATTAGCACAGCTGTAGCACTTCCTGTGTTTGCTGTCGGGAAACCACCTTCTCCAATACTCAGCACTGCTCCCTCTCTAAGGACTCTGAAAACTTTTAGTTTCATATTTGCAAAACATGAGGTTAGATACAACCACCTTCTGTCTGTGTTTAGCAACCTTTGCCGCTACAGCTAAACACTGTTTCAAAAAAAGAGCTTGAAATGTAATTATCACTGTAAAAGAAGTAATCTTTTACACCAAGGTGCCTAAAGAAAACTGATTTTAAAACTCTAGAAACCAAAAACTAAGCAAGCAAAAAGATAAGAAAAGTAGATAAGAAGCAGAGAAGCAGGCAGAGTTCACTTCTAATCCAGAGCTTCAATCTAAAACTATTTTTATATAACACATATATTTCATAAATTATTTATCCTATTATAATATTTAAGTCACCATAACAACTCTGAGAAAGAAAACTGTAAATTACCAGAGAGAAAAATCCCCCACCCAGCGATCATTCCTACAAGTATTTATTCCACTTCTCAGATAACTTTATAAAATAAATCCACAAGCACAAAACCCCACCCAAATTCCACAGAAGCCAGCGTGACTCCCTCCACAGAAGCAATGAGAGCTTCCCTGACTTCTCATGGCTCACTGCACCACAGACTACAATTTGCCCATTAGCATTTTGAAAGTCATTAAAATACTAAAGGTAGGATACAGTAATTTTATTTTTTTTTAAAGGCCATACCGTTTCAATTCTTGTAATCAGTTTTACATTAGCTTTTTCATAAATTGAAAGGATTATCGTCCCAGCTAAACCTTAAAACTACTGCTCTGCAACACCTGCAAGCAATTTTTATCTCCAAAGATTTGCCGAAGTTAAATTTCGCCAGCTGAAAAGACCATGATCATTATTAAAAGAAATGCAAGAAAATCCCCCAAGTGCAGCAGCATCTGAACTGCAGGTCCTATAAATCAGCCGGTCAGTTTAATTATAAAGAGTGTATTTATGGTGGAATCACTCCAAAAACATTACAGATAGGCCAGTTAGTTACAGGCTTCCCTCAGAATAAAGTGAACGTATGCTGTATTCTTACTTCTGTAGGTTACATGAAGATTTTCATCTGGAAGAAAAAGTTTAATTGTTTAAATTCACATTCTCCTTTTTGTTTTTCTACTTATTGCATGCTGTTGTGAACCAAAGGAAAGATTTAAGGGTTTTTAACCAAAGTATCTGTTGGAAGTTCCAAGTAAAGCCTTGACAGGGCCCAGCTTGCCAAGAACTGCGCTTCTACCAGTAAGCAAGGAAATCCATCCAGCTGCTTGCCTTTTTTTTTTTTTTTTCTTTAGGAAAAAAAAGACATTTCCCTTGGAATTCATTTTCTCTTGTAAGGATTCTGCCCAAGGGAAGCACACACCTTTCCCAGGGCCAGGAGATCCCTGTGGGGCCTGTGGTGGTGGCACTGCCTCAGCCAGGGCGGCCGCGCTCCCCTCAGGACACAGTGCAGGCCGGGCCGTGCTCCCGTGACACCCACCGCTTCTTTCACAGCCTTTGTGGTGAGCAGACCCAAGGTTTTGGTGAGCAAACCCAAGGTTTTGTTCAGAAATACCATGGCCTCCCATGGGTGTAGGTGGGAGGGGGAGTGCAGGCCCCACTGCCAGAGAGGCTGAGAAATGGCTGGGGGTCGGGAAAAGGTCCTGACCCGTGAGTGTGTGTTTTAAGGAAAGGGGCAGCCTCTTCAGGCCTTGCATTTGACCTCCTTACCTCGGGAAAATGCTACAGCCCTTCAGTATTTCAAGGATAATTTGTTGCAATTAGGTGTATCATCAATATAACGGAGAAATAAAATGAGCATTTCTATGGGACACCCTGCGCAACACCGACCGCTCGATGAATCCAAATCGCACAACATCCCTGATGTGCCCATGAAGGAAAAAACACTTAGATTAGATGGCATAGATGAATAACACCTCATCCAAGACTAGCTTTTAGCACAAATCTGTGGTACATGGATACCTGGGGTTTTCTTCTCTATGGACTCTATCTACTGCATCCCACTGAAGGATTTGTACCATCTAATGTGAAAGTGGTGGGTGTATCAGAGCAAGATTGGCTTTCATAGAAGTATTATTAGCCCTGGGCAGGCTATTAAAAGAGACTTTGGAACGTAGTCATAAGAAGAGGGCTGAATTTCAAAGGTAACTCAGCACAACAGAGCTGAGCAGGAACAACTTTGCATAACTGCCAAGGAGAATGTGGCTGACACTCAACAATTCCAAAAAAAAAGCAGAAACATGATAAGAATAGAAAGGATGTTCATTTTCAAGCAGAAGATAAGATACGGAATAAAGTTCATTCTCAGAATAGTGCAGAGAAAGATTTTATGGCTATAATATCCTCAAGCCAGAAGATTGCTTGCTGAGTTATTTAAGTAATAGGGTGAACTGAGCCCCGGTGCTTACTGTCCACAACGTGTGCTGCTGTGGGGTGTAAGTCCTGGCACATTAACACCACTGGGCATTCTGGCAGCCTTGATTCCGGAGCTCTGGTAGAATTCATTTTTTATGTTCTTTACATGTCCATCTGATTTTATGTACATGGACATTATATTTATTCATTCCTTTATGTTCTTTACCTCAGCATTCTGGTTTTAGCTCTCACTCAAGAAGAGGCAATAACCACAGAGAGGATGGTAAATGCAACCTCTTACAAGTCAGCGATGTTAACTTTCCTTTGTTTTTTTCATTATGTGTACATAATTTCTACCCATGTACATCTTGACCTAGTTAATGCATTGGTTAATACATGGAAGAAGGAGAGCTTGGGACGGAGAGGTGCTGGACAACAGGGGTGAACTCAGAGAGCTCACAGTCTGTAAAGCATGGCACACCCTGCAAAATTAAAATTTACTGGAGAAGCAGAAAAAAATTGGATTGCCAAGGCTTGTGACACCTCCAAGACAAGGCAGGGAAAAGTTATTTAGGGAGATAAAGGCAAAACTGCACATGGTTTTTACGCAGAAAAAAAAAAAAAAAAAAAAAAGTTAAAATAGAAGTCTACTAAGAAATTAGTATAATTACATTAAGTTTTTTGTAGACCTCTCTGCAAGTAAACATTTAAGCTTCCAGAGTGATCTGGGACACTCCTAATGTGTAGAGTATGAGTAAATGGAGTCTGTTATCAAACCAGGAATGGGTATGAATGATTTTTTGCTTTTAGGAAGCTGGCACTGCAGTTGTAATCTGATTGAAGCATTGCAGGTTCACATATTGAGTCTCAGTTTCATCATTATTTCAGATTTCTTCATGTCTTGGGCAAATCACCTGATTCTGGCGGGTCTCTTTCTTCTGTAATAGAAATCTGTTGGTAATATTTCCCTTTCCCACCCTTTGTCCAAGCAGACAATAAACTCTTCCAAACAAGAACAGGCTCTTGCATAAAAGTCCTACAGTAATAAAAATATTGATTCCTGAGTTTTTTTTCTGATTTCAGTAAATTCTTGGTTATTTAAGGAGGAATATCCATGTTTGAAAGATCTGATGATATTTGAAAATGTTATTAATTATTGTCTAAGGCAATACACCAGAATTCACCAGGAGTTCCTTACTATGTATTAATATGTGCGTTCATTAGATGTATCTTGATTAGTTATGTGGAAAGGAACAGCAGACTTTTCCAGTGCCCTTCTGTACTAATGTTCCTTTCATATTTTTCTCCCACTCTCAGCTTCACTTCTTTTTCCATGTTGCCTCTTATAGTTTGAATAACTTCCCATCTGCCACATGCCAAATCTCCTTTAGATCCTTCCTTAAAACCACTTCCTTCTCATAGCCTACTTATGCTGATATTTTCACCAAGACATCTCCATTCATTCCCCATCTGAACTATTGTCCCATAAATCATATTTGTCTTGCTTAGTTTGTCAGCACTAAACATAAAGCATGTCCCGGACATTCTAGCAGTCATTCCTAGTCTGCTGCCACATGAATGATAGCAGGGTCTTCTATCAATTTCTGTACATTTCCCAGCAGGACAGAGGAGAAAAAATAATTCAAAGAACTTCCCAACAGCCCTCAAGGCTTGTCTGTATTACACAGCTGGGAACAAACATTTCTTCCTCCTGTGAACTACAACTCACAGCATTATTAGTTAACCAAAGGTTAAATGCAAGTAACAAATGTTTGTTCCTATTCCATCTGACAGTTCCTTACACATATACAAACATCTCAGCAGATACTTAAACTTGTCTTTCCTCTTGGTTCTGGAAGCCAATGTTTCAAATGGCATGGCAACTGAAACTGAATAGAAAAAAAAAAATTATTAGTCCTTAAAAACCAATAGCAAATAAGAACCAGTTAAAATTTGATGAGAAAGATCTGTTAATGGCTTTCAAAATTAATTTTGTCAGGTCATATTTAGTCAACCAGCTCTCTATTTCAATGGTGAAGATTAATGCTTTTTCCATGAAACTAATGCCAAAACTTTGACTCACTGGAAATAAAGCATTAGTTTAAAGAGCTACTCGCTATCATTTGTTTTACAGTAAAAAATAAATTTCTTGCATTAAGATATAAACCATTTTGTCACATAAGAGTATGCTGGAGAAGACATGGAAGGTGACCTGTGTACAAACAGCTCATCCACTGATGCCAAGTTCCCAACTACTGTAACACTCTCACAGTTCACATGGAAAGAGAAGTTTTATTTGCTCAGACTGTTGATTTAGGTTAACTTCCCTGTGTAAAATAGAAATTCCAATGCATAGCTTGCAGGAGTGTGGGGATGACTGGCTGCCATTTTCATTATCCACAGGATGCAGGATGCTCCCTTAATATCAGCAAATAAAATCCTGGCATAGAGCAAAGAGTTTGAACATCTTATGACTTCTCTGGAAAATACCTTTACACCTTCAGTATGTATTGCTATGTGAAAGACACTAACAGTAGATCCTGAGATCACCTCCAGGCCTGCAAAGACTTCAATCCCGCAAGAAAGCGGCAAAACTTGGGAAATGGTGAATGGAAATGGATGTTGTCCAGTATCTTGTGGATAAATTAATGTTTGTTTAAATCCAAACAAAAATCTTACTTGAGCACTGGAAATTTATAGCTAGTATCTAAATGAGACAAGAAAAAGGATATATAGCAATGATTATTTGTTTAATATATAACTATATTAACTGTCAGAGTTGCAGTATGGTAAAATCATACCAGGAATTCCTGCAAATTTTGCAAATACTTACCTTCAAATTCTCCCACATTTCCCAGAAAGTACAGTGGACAGCAGTTTTTATTCTAACATGTTTAGAGGTATGTATTTCACTTTATACTGTATTCAAAGTTTTGTTATTTTGTTGTTGCTGTTTAGTTGGGTTTTTTCCCTTTGGCGCACATATTTTTGTCAATTTTGCTGTCAAATCAAATTATTTTTTCAGATGTTTATCCTCTACAAAATATTTAGACAAATTCTTAACTTACTGAGATCTGAAACTAGTATTTTTGGCTATAAGAATGCTCTGAAATGGCAAAGTTGAGAAAGCACTGGCAGATAATGCCTGTGGAAGTGGGGACAGATGTATTGCAAAGGCTGAGAAGCTGAGGAATCTGCAGAATTCCTTAATCCAAATGGGTTTAATACTCCTTGCTTTCTCTGAAATATCAATGCTTTGATGCATGTCACAATTGTTGGAATTACCATCACTGAGAATCTTGGGGTTTTGCAGGCTGTTTAAGTTTTTGCTTATGAATATGCATACTAAATATTTGGGAACACTGAATTATCTGAAGAATGTACTGGTGAAACCATTGTTAAAGTAAAGGCAATTCAGAGCATATAGAAACAGTATGAACTGTATTCCCTGATGTTGATGTTGCCAAAGTTCCTAAAATCCTGGTTTTGATTTTGGTTCTACGACATGCAATGAAGGTTGGGATTTTTCAGAGAACAGATGAGTAGTTTCAGATAACTTTCTTTGAGAAAACAATGTATCTTTAGTGTGTCTCCACTTGGTTGCTTAAAAATGGAAACATTCATTTTTTAAGCTACCACTAATAAGTTGTGCATGTCCAAAACCACTGTGGATTCTTATGCTAACTGCTTCTTGTTCCACATCCAGGAGTGCTCAGTTTGGAAATAAGAAGTGATCTTTCTCTCTACTGACAGCTTTCCAAGTTCATTTGGATCTTCACATTTGAAAAAGAAACTTTTCACGCTTTTCACATTATTGCAGACAGTAATTGTTTTCAGGTACATTTGTGAGAACTCACCACCTTCATTTCAACCTCTCTGCTTCTAATTCAGGAATGTACTTCAGCAAATCCATCTTTCTAAACCGTGGGCAGACTACAGACTTATTCAGCAATTTTGTGAATGGGAATGTTTTCTTACAAACCGTACAGCTGGAACCTGCTAAATACTTATTGCCACACAGCACAAGAAAGAATTACATCCAGTCTTCCCAGGGTTAGCTGTCCTAGGAAGAGCACACGCACACAAGACAAAAAACCAAAACCCTAGAGGAAAGATATTGTTCAGAAATAAAGTTGCTGGATTCAACTGGGAACAGGTTCCTTTAACGGAACTATTCCACTTTGAAAGTCAGACAGGACTTGAACAATTGAGTGAAAAACAGAAGTTACCTGAGAGCAGACTTTACAAAACTGGGAACTAAGAAGGAATTTTAAAGAGACTGCTTCAAGGAGACCGTCAGCTAAATTACAGCAATTTCACAATTATAAGCTGCACCATTTTGACTAAAATTTTGATCCAAATCCAAAGTGCGGCTTATAATCAGGTGTGGCTTATACATGGACAAAGAATGAAAAGTTGCTGTTTTAGTTTGGAGGACAGGTGTCTGCTGAGAAAGGCAGGAACTTCTCTTTGAAATGGAGAATGTAAAACCCCTCCCTCCAAATTATTATAATTTTGAAATCAACGGCTTTCAGGCAAAGATACGGGAATTAGGAATAACAGTTCTTTTCTAGGGAAATTGAAATAGAAATACAGTACTACAAAGAAACAAACTCCAAACCCTGACAAAGTCGGAGTACAACCTGGCACCCTGTCAGGCAGGGTGTTGGCAGCAGTCCCATTCCATGGTGGCTGCATCCTCCTGCAGTGACAGATGTGATTCAGTTGGAGCAGTGCTCCTGTACAAGGTGCAGTTTCCCTCTAAAGGTCCAGTGGTGATGTGGAGAAATCCGGTTTTCCTCTGGAGTCCAGTGGAGAAAGGGGCTCCCTTAGTGTCCCAAAACCTCTGTTTTTATTTTGGTAAGAAATGTTGGGCTCTTCCCCCTGGCTGGAGCAACTTCCAATGGGATGCAGTAATTTTATCAGTCCCACAGTGGGACTCAGTGGCCATTAGCAGAAAATGACTCCCTGGAGGAAGGATGGGGTGTGAAAAGATAAAGAACAATGCCCTGCCTGGTTTCAATGGATGGCCCGTTAGCAGAATATCTCCCGTGGAGATAAGGATCACTGCCCCCACCCTCAACAGATGGTGATAGAACAAATACCTTTTATCACACTCTGTATTGTAATGTGCGGCTTATAATCAGGTGCGGCTTATGTATGGACAAAGAATGAAAAGTTGCTGACACCCGGAGATGCAACTTATACTCAGTGCAACTTATAATCATGAAATTACTGTACATTTGGTGTTCTAATAGCCTGAGTAGCAGGAGTGAGTGACGCTGTTGTTAAGAAGCCAGTACTGCTGGACACAGGGCAGAGTTAAATCCCATCTCTGCTGTGTGTGAGGGAGAGATTTAGTGCCTGGCTCAGACAGAAGATGGTAATGATAATGTTTACATTTCAGAAGCTTGTGTATTTTTACAAAATTAACTATCATCACCGTCATTTGATGCCAACTCTGTAGTATATGCAGTGATTCACCTCCTGATTGCAGCAAAGTTTTTCAGGATCCATGTTGCCAACCCTTCAAAGAGCGCCAATACTCAGAGTTCAGGAAAGCCTAAGTATTTTATATTCACAGGATATTGTACTGAGCACTTTGGTCATTTTTTGACTCGACCAAGCACCTTTGTTGCAGTTACTCAACATTGCCACAGGATTTCCAGTCTGCCGGTGAAGTTCAGAGCTGTTACCCCAGCAGCCTGTTCTTGCTTGCTACATGACACAGAAAATATTTCTTGTAACTGATTAGCAATAGATTGTTTTTATAACAGTATGTTTCTGTACACATGCCCTCCTTCAATATCCCTTCCCTATTCCCAGGACAGAGATACCAACTCAGTAGTCACAGACTACTATATTACATCAGAGAGCCTCATTAAATCACTGCAGACACAATTATCTTTTGTATCCATCAAACCATGAAAGGTTACCTGAGTTACTAAAAAATTCCAGGCGTGTCTTCCTAATAAACAACAGTATAGTGATTAATTGCTGAAAGAGTCTGGTGCTTTAAGAGTAGCTTTTATTTGGAAAGTTTAACGTACTCATTCACCAGACAACTGAACTCTCCACTTCTCACTTTCTCAGGTCACCTGCAAGCACTAAAGATTTATGTGAGCAAGAAATATTGTTACTTTTTAACATGGTGATGTTTTTTTAAGCAACATATTTCAGATAGAGATTTAGCCCCATGATGCATACAAAGAAAGAGACTTTGCCTTGAGAGGATTTGGTATGAACTGGGTCACAAAGGCAATTAAAAGTCGTAAACCAGATGTATTATGTCTGTTCTATCCTTTTCCTTTGTGTCAACGGGTGAAATCGTAGCATGGTACGCCCTGGTTCATTTTGTCATTCTAAAGCTAGAAATGATGTAAATAAAAAAGCAGCTTTCTTTTTTCCTTTAGTATTGTGAAAGACAGTAATTTTATTCCACTTAATGATAGACTCAAAGTTGAAAATGCATGTGTGTTTTTAAAGTTTCTGATTTTATAAAGCACATTCCACAGTCTGTATTCATTTTGTGATTAATTTGTTTTCCTCTACATGCCCTCTTTGTATAGGATGAAACATATGTAAATAAATCACGCCATTAACACTGCATTTCCATTCACCTGTGGAATTCTTCATAGAAATTACTGGCTCATTTAAAGGACAAACTTTAACTTTCACCAGACTGAGCTGCACTTCCAACGTGCTTTCTGCTTCCACGGAGGACCAGTTAAACACAGGGAAATAAGTAAATGATGTATGCTGTTGCTCAGCACGGAGCTACTCAAGTTAATTACACTTCTGTTGGTTTTGGCTAAAAACTAATGCTACAATGTTTACTTTAATAATTTGAAGTAAGCGCTGAGCCTCTTTAAAATCACACTCTGTAGAGTGCAAAAACTGTAAACACTGCAGAACCAGGATTCCACTTGAAAACAGATTCATTACTTATTTGCTAAACTTCCTGCAGCTGGGGGAGGACTGCTATTCCCAGTCAGGTATCTTTAGACGTCACTGCTGGGTGGTTCAAGAACTTGGTGGCACTGTGCAGCTGTGCTGTGGCATCATTCCTAAATAAATGCTAGCATTGAGAGCCCCTGGCCTCTTTGCCTAACAGAGTGGAGATCAGGCTTAGTTCATAAATCTATCTTATATGTCCCCTTCTCTGCTCTAGTCCCAAAGAGCCACTGTGCCTGGCTCAGGAGAAGCTTAGGATGCTGTGACACAGAGATGTTGCCTTCACTCCTTCATTTTCCCTGTGTTTTCTGTGACATCAGCCCCAGAGACAGGACTAATCAAAATGGGTAGAGATTTCCATGGCTGCACCTCTAAAAGTTCACCTTCACGAACCATCTGGTTCTTTCTTCAACTTGCTTTGCTTGGGTCATAGTTGTGCTCTGATCTTCACCTGAGGGACTTCCAGACTCAAGCTTGACATTGTTATCTGCATTTGGTGGCGGATGGGGAGGAAATGCCATATGTTGTCCCTAAATAGCTGACTTTCCACAGTCAGACAGAAATGTGCCTGTAATTTGCTTTATACTCCAATACTTTTTGTAAGAGGAAATTGTTGGGGCACTGGAAGTTATTTATTTTCCACTATATTTTATTAGGTTATTTCCTGTTTTTCTTCCTGTTCCTTTGCTCTGTCTAATTTGGCAGATTTATTTTCTTCTTGCACTTTCCTTCCTTTTAGCTTGTTCTTCGAGTCCTACTAACCATCCAAATTTTCTGGTCATCAGTTGAATCTTAGAAAACAGGGCTGGCCAAGGATTTCAACATTTAACATTTAAAGTGTGGATAAAGCTTTTCAGCTAGTGTAAACCTTCAGGCTTGCCATTACTCTGATGTGCAAATTCACAAAGCAGGAACTTCCGCTGCGATTTTTAAATATTTTTTTTGCATATTAATTTTCTCCTTTTAATTTATTTCCCCCAAACTTACGTTAGCCCCTGTTTTATCTTGTTCCTGTTCCCACTAAATTCAGTTTGACTGAATTCTCCTGGTTTCTATTTAAGGTATTAGCATGTTCCCAAAGACTCTGGCAATTTTTTGACATTTACACTGGGGCTGGTAGACGCTAAAAAAATGTAAAATAACAAAACATCACCCACCTGATGAATGTTGGGCCAAAAAGGACATTTTTGGACTCTGATAAGCAGGCTTACCTAGCCTAAGATTTTTATTGCCAAACATATTCACCTTCCTTCTCTGTTGATATTCAGTTCTGGCCTCCAGCTCCATCTCTGCATATTCTATTGTCGTGTTAAGAAGTGAAAATTGCTCATTGCATGATGAAAATCAAGCATATTTCTGTGAAGGTGAGTTTTCCAATCTACCAGCTCACAAATTTCTAGTGAAATGCATCAGGAAACGAGCCCCTCTAAACTTATGTGTCCCTCTAGACTGAGATAAGCTGAACAATATTAGATGCATCTCTACCTTGGGAATAGAGATCACTAAGTTCAACTCACAGAGAAATGGCCCCAAGGGACCTTGGGCTTATTCAAGCTAGCCAAAGACCACAGCCAGCACTGCAAAAATTCCAAAATTTGACATATTTAAGCCATTAATTTGAATTGCCAAATAGTCTTTAGGCATAATGTTACAGAGCCCTGAAGTGGAATTGCTCATCGGTTAGTTTTACTCATCAGCTGCACCAACACATGGTCAAGGATGGCAGGAATGTTGTGCTATTCCTGCAAATAACTTTAGTATTTCTTCCCTCAGAAAAAAAAATTAGATTTGTATTTATTTTTAACAAAAACATTACTTTTGTCATAGATCTTGAAAATAAACAGAGCTGTTACAGCACTATTGATTCACATGCCAATGGCACATAAAACAATTGAGGGGCTTACCAAAATGTTATCACTACAAAACTCAAATGAGGGAAACCCATTTATTTTAATTACATATTTAGTAGTAACTGTGCACAAGCGATTGAAACTGGAGAGGGAAACTCCTAACATTGCTTTCCTAATCCATTTCTGAAATGTTATCTAAGTTTCAGCATTTGTTAACTAAGCACAAATTTGATAGTGAGGGTAAGCAATACACTCAAAGGATATTACAGAGACAAGAATATGCTGATACTAAAGGCAGTGAAAAAATATTTTTTATGCCAAGAAAGAAAAAACTTGGTGTATGACCTGGAAATTTGAACACTTGAAGAACAAGGGTTCAGCATATTTTGTTTTTCATTTTTGGCACAATCCATTTGCTCCAATTTACTGCTCATGTGTTTGGACACAGATTCAACTGTCTCCTGTATCCAAGGATAATGACCTAGGACTCCAGTGATTTAGCAAACCTCAACTCTGTGCAGCCACTCAGTTCAGTGATGGGCTAATCCCTTAATGGCCATTTGTGTCTTTCCAGTGCATCCTAAGGAGTTCTGCAACACTCTGATTCTGCTGCACAGAATTATGTGCACTTCTTCCACCCTTGTTATCTTATCAGGTAGCTAATTCCCACAAATGATCATGCAGTTTCAAGTTTAAGATGAAATTGCAATTGAATCATAAATTTGTCACTCTCCTGACAGCTGCTAAGTCAGTAAAATCTTGATCAAGTGGGGATTAGTCACGGGATTGAACAATTAAGACCTGTGAGTGCATCTGGCCCTCTGTCAGAGACATGTTTATTGATAAAAAAAATAGTTTATGTAGAGGTTTAAAATGTTATTAATTCTTAAGTGGGGTATAATCCTTTATCTAGTATATTGTGACACATAGCTAACTGTCCCACCAACATCTTGTTCTGCTCAATTGATTATTTAAACAGAATGAATCTTTTGAAATAATAAGGACTGTGAGCCCTAAATTACCAGAGTAAAGTGCAATGAGAGATGTCATTTACAAAAAATTGTTTGGTTCCATGACCTTTTTTTTTTTTAATTGTAAAGGGAAACAGCCTTTCAGATAATTCCCTAGTTTTTACTACAATGTTGAGGTACACTAAGCAATATATTACCTAAATAAGAAAAATCTGTTTTCTGCAGAGAACTGTTGTAGATGTACATCTCTGAGCCTTGTTTTGGAAAAAAAATTTGAGGCACAATGGGGTAGTGGAGTGCTATTTTGCACTGCTCATTACATAATGGAAACAAATAAAGGAGATAAGCACTTCCCTCAAGTTAGTGACCCCTGTCCAAAGTTTTCTGTAGTAGATACTTTTCCCATTGTACCACGTATCCATCTTTTACCAGGATCTATTTTTGTTAGTTTATTGTGGGAGACAGTGAGTCTCTGAAACATGAACTGCAACTGTTCCATGGCTGTAAATTTTACATCTCTTATATTTTTACTTTCCAGGCAGTTTCTTAACTACAGGTATCTGTGGACGGAGATTCTGGTGGCTTCTACAGCTCAGTTACGGAGCTTTCATTGTGTTGTCAACCAGAACTCAACTTGCAGAACAGAGCACAGACTAAAAGCCTCATTTCAGGCATCCTACAAAAAGCAGCAGTTCTTGTTCATCTTTGTGCTGCCTGAGACCTCAACCAGTAAATCAAAAGTAAGTGATTTAAGGTATGATTCACTATGATACCATGAGTGTCTGCAGTCTTGTTACCTGACAGATTCAGTGCCTGCTAGGTCTGTAGTAGGTGGCCATTGACCAAGCTCTCCCAGCACCAGCAGTATCAGTTTTTCTGATTTATCTGGTGTAATGAAAAAAAAAACCAGCATTCCTGTATCTGTAGATAAAAATGTGATTTGCTTGCCTAGTGGAAATCTCCATGCTGTACTTGTTTCTTAGGAAAATGATTCACTGGGATTGCACCACAGAAAGGAGAAAATTGAACTTGCTCTTTCTGCAGCCCAAATGCTCTCATTCCATATTTCTGAATACAAGACTTCTTTGTTAAGCAGATCTGTATCCTTCAATCCCTTTGCATTTTTTTTTTCTCAAGATACTGAAACAAAACATTCAGTTTGGAATTTGAGAGAAACATTTTGTTCAACTTGACATAACTGTTTTCAGCATTTTATTTCTAAAAAATAAAAAAAGGCCCCAAAAGATTAAATGCAAATCTGGTCCAATTAATTAGAAAATTGGGATAGATACCAAGGATTGGATGCCCATCTGAAAAATTAATTAATAACCCTAGTTAACTTAGAAATGTGCAATGTTTCAGAGTTCATAGCCATATCAATACCACAACAATGCATTTATTCCACACCAGAAGCCAAGAGGAATTAATGTTATGGAGGAAATTAGTACCTCCTTCTAGAAACAGAGCGGTGATATTTTTCCTCACACATTTGCACTGAACAGCAGCAAATGCAGTATAACATGCAAAAAAACCAATCATCATGATGTTTAGCTATGTGAAGAGTTCACAGAGCTGGAAATAAAGGTTAAATAACAAAATACATTATTTTGTCTGTGACTTTAAAATACTTTATCCACCCCTTGTCACTTCATGACTGGTGCAGACCCTAAGTAAGGTGTAGAAATGAAACCAAGAGTGGTTGAAAAAGTTCTCAAGGAGCAACTTAGGCAGGCAGGTACGCCTGCACTGTAAATATTAGGTGGATTTAGCCGTGGGATTTGGTGGGAAACTTCCTGTCTAAAGCAACTCAAGGGTCCCAGCCATCTCACAGACAGCATTTCTGCAGCCCATCTCACTCTGAAATAATTTTCTTTTGCCCTTGACTGTGGCTAATTAATGCAAATTAAATTTTATGCCAGTCAGCTCAAGCAGATTGTGCAGCATATAGAAGAGTCTCCAAAGAAGGCAAAATTGGTTTTACCAGTTACTAACATTTTCAGAAAAGGTAAGAATTCCAAATGCACGGATATAAAAGACATTAAAATAGTCAATCACAATAATATTTCATTTTAAAGTATAATTGAAAAATTGGGTTAGTTAGGTTTTGGGGGTTTTGTATATGTCTTAATCAAAATATTTAAAATCCAAAACAACAATGCTTAAGCATCTCAGGATGGATCTCCACAAAAAGAGCCAGGAATGCACTAAGTTATTTCCAGCAAATGGCCAAGCTAAACAACACAAATTGACAAAATATCCTCTGACTAAGAACAATGTTATATTTTTCATGATTATTCACTACATTGCTTCTAAAGCGACTTCATGGTTTGGGACAGTAAGGGGCTGAAGATTAGCTCACCCCTATCTTCTAAAATTTAATACTCCTTCCAGGCAGAGAGGGGAGGTTAAAAAAACTGACAAACCAACAACAAAAGTAACAAAAAACCTGCTCTAGCTTTCTCTGTCACCTGAAATTTTATTCTACTTATATATCATTTACAAATGTTACCATGTTAAAGGCAGAAACACATACCAGAGGTACTGGAATGCAGTTGAACTATAAAATATACAGAATATAATCCCAGTACACAGAACTTCCTGCAGTCTTGCTGTCCATGAGACAGAGCATGACAGACAGCTGTCTACTCATGTGGAGTAACAAGGACACTAAATTTGGAGTAACCATGGAGTTTTGAATCTATGCAAATGTTTTCCTCAGGTAAAAGTCTTAATGTGTATTAATTCAGGAACATGGGGCATTTCTAACTAGGAGTCTAAAGTTGCAATTTCAGCAGAGGCCCATGCTATTACAAGTGCATTACTCTATATTACATTTATTAACAAGGGAGATTAATGTTTTCACTGGCTGGTCTCAAAATCAGGGTCTTTAGCATGTTTTTGTTCCCTATAGGACCAAATTTCAATAAAAACTCCAGTGCTATTAGTAATTACATTGCACAAGTGTCTATTAAATAAAACGTTTCAAGATGTAAACCCTCAAAAAGAACTGTATATGCTTTACTGAGGTTGTCCCTCAAAAACTGATTGCAGTGACACAAGTTTTTTATATGAATTTGGATATCTAGTCTATACAAAGCTTTTCATAATCTAATTAGATAGAACAAAACAGCACACCAAAGGAAGGAAGGTGGAGTCTAGAGGCTGTTCACGAAGAAAAATTCACTTTCTTATTTCTTTGAAATCAATTCATGAAGACTTTTAGTTCTCTCCAAAATGTACAAGAAAATCTTGTTCCCTAGGCAAAATTCACCTGTGTATCTGTGAGGTTTTGTTATGGCTCTACAGCAACCATCACTGAATAGCTGAATAGCATTGCCAAGGATCAGGTGCTTCATGTTTGTCATTGTGGATCTGGAATCTTCTCCTGTTAGCTGACTGCCTTTAATTCAGACCAAGCTCATGATAAAATGTTTGGCTGGAGGATGTGAAGGGAGCCTGGGACTATGTTTCAGCTTCTAGTGGCTGTATTGTCCACATGTGCAGCCATGAAGCACAAAAGACAAAGACTGGGAGGGCAGGAAAAGCAATCTGTTACCTCTAGTCTAGGACTCTTCAGTGTGGATCTGAAGTACAATGGGAAATGCCTGAAGTGAAAAATACCTGGCTATTGCCTATGCTGTGCGTTGTGTAGCTAAAAGCAAGGCTCTGTCACTTGGGGCAGGAATATTTCCCCATCAGTGCACTCATTAATTTTTTGCTTTTAATAGTTCTTTATTTGTTAAGGAGACAATGGGAATCTCGTCAGTGTTTGATTCAGCTCTAGGAAAAACAGGGAAGTTCTGAAAGACTCAAGTATTATACCTGCGTGTGGTAGATGAGAACTAAAGGGTTAAAAAGCAGCCATCAGGCAGCAGAGAGTAGCAAACACACTGGACACAAACAGGTGATAAAAGGTGATAAAAGAGAGATGAAAAAATTAAGAAAATAAAGAACACTGTTAAAAAGATTTATAGATCAGCTAAAGCAGAGCAAAATAAGTGATAACAAACACAGATAAAAAATAAATGGGGCATCAGCCATATAAACAGGCAGGGAACTTCAATGCTTCTGTATAGTACTATGACACTGCTTTGTTTACACCAACACTGACCTTTTGCTCCCAAAGAAGTTTATTAACCATCTTGGTCTTTCTTTGTGTTGCTTTACTCATCAAGAGAAAGTTGTACGGGGTTGATTCTGACGAATGACTTTTTCAGAAAGTCAAGTTATCCTTGACTAGATGCAGATGGCCTAGTAAAAAATGAATGCTGCCAGCAGACATTGTCTTTATCAGTAGTAAAAGTTCAGCAGGGACTAGACTTCCTCATCTCTGGCCAGAGAAACCCAGCCTTCTGTTTCAGCACCATATCACATATTGTCCTAATGAATTCTTGTAACACACTGCAGCCCAGATAAATATGCTTATATTAATGTTTTTTGGCAGTCTGGGGCATGGTACAGAATTGACACAAGTGTTTGGATCCTGCCTGCAGCAGACACTAGGAATTTATACAGCTCAGAAATATTGGACTGTTGTTAGGCTGTTTGTCCCGTGCCATGACCTTCAGTGTTGCAAACTGCAGCTCAACCTTCCCAGGCTGGCTTCACGGAAGGGGAGCCTGGAGCAAGGCGTGCTGAAATCCTGCAGCTCAGAGCTGGGGAGGGAGAAGCTCACTCAGGGCTTCATCCACTCCAAAACCAAGCCATTGCTATGTGACCTCTCCTTTCCTTGATTCTCATCAATTTTTCCTTCTAATAACAGAAGCACTCATCCCCACAGTTCTGAGGTGATGGGCAGTGAGTGGTTTAGAGAACACACCTTCCAGAGCATGAAGCACCATCCCAGGTAGCCTCAAGGACAGCAGAGGATTTGGCCTTTGAAGAACACTTTAGGCAACCAGATTTTTAATTTTTTTTAATTGTCAGCACAACAGCACACGTGAGCTCTGAGCTACATTTGGATTTGCATCACATGAGAGTCTCCAGCTCTGACTGCTGCTTTGTGAGGGCTGTAACTTTCTGTTGCAAGTTTGGAAACTCCTCCAGCTGCAGCAGAGGCTTGGTGGCCCCACATTCCCGGGAAGAAAGCTGTCCCAAGAGCCAGCAATCCCACTGGGCCGCCCCATCTTGTGGCAGGGGGCAAAACCACCTGGAGAGCAGGTCTGGAGAGGGCTGTGGTGGTGGCCATACAGCTGAGAAAAAAACTCTCAATTTGCCTTTACAGTGCACCTTTGCTGTGCAGCTACACCATATCTTAAAGTCAAAACCTCACTGGCAGACTCAGAAGTGTCAGAGACCTTCCTGGAAGGAAACATTTAGGCAGATGTGATTATTGAACCAGCAGAGCACATGAATGAGGATACACCATTTCCCAAGAAATTCTGGGGCAGGATCCTTCCAGGCAGTGAGGTTACTTTTTTTTTTTTTTTTTTCATTTGGTTTCCTTTTTTTTTTTTTAATTTTATTATTTTGTGGTTATGTTTTTCAACATTTCATTCAAATGAATGGGAGTTCTGGGGTATGACTAAGATGAGAATGAGTCGTAAAAAGAAACAGTCTGAAAACAAATACAGTTGTATTTTGCCCCTGCAGCTCTATACTAAGGTGTCTCAGTGCCCTGTGTTTTCTTACAATTCCTTTGCATTAAAAGGGCCTTTTTTGATGCTAGGGAGGAACAGTTAGCTTTATATTAGATTTATCCAGCCATTCAGGTCAGGATGGTCAGCCAGGTCTTTCTGTTATTGCTAAATCTTTTTTTGCAGATTAGGATCTTGGTTCTGCCAGAGCTCATCAGAACATATCAAGTCTATTTATCACTGAAATAAAACAGTGATGCAATTAAATTATATTTATACCTATGGGATAGATATTTAATTATCAGAAACAGTCCTGCCTGCAACAAGACTTTCTCACTCAAGATCTTCCATGCCTTTAAAAATTTGTCTTTTAAAACCTTATCTGGGTCCTGCAACCTCTTTCCTGCTACTCCATGCCTGCAGCACCTTGAACTCTGTGCATGTTACTGGGAGAACATCATCTTTCAGACCATCCTCGCTACTCAAAGCCCTTTGGGGTAGCAGAGCTGACATTTTTTAGCATTTGTGTTTGGATTACAATCTATATAAAAGACTGCACTTTGTTTATTTGATTTTCTGGCTTGCTTCCACTGGCTGTGCTGGTCTTGATTCTGCCCTCAGCCTCATTTAAGCACCTTGCTGTGCTGGTGGAACCAACACCTGCTTGTCAGTGCCGAGGTGACCAAGCCAAGCTCTTCAAACCAGGCTTCATCATGCTGCTATGTGAAGCCACAGAAGTTCTGCCAGCTTTTTCTATGGGAATTGACCCAAGCTGTGCTGACAATGTGAAAGCATGCAAAGCTCCATGAAGCAGAGAATATAACTTCTGTATATTTTGTCTTTGCCTCATTTGAATCATATTCTGGCCAACCATTTTCTTTCCTATGTTGCAAGTAGACCTTCAGGAAAAATGAAAAGAAATAAAAGGGGGAGTTTTCTTCTTGGGATTTTTTTTTTTGGCATCTCTTTCTGTGCTTTGCATTGGCAACTTGCAACAAGACAAGCTGCCTGGGTAGGATTTCTTTAGAAATCTTCTTTTCAGCATGTTTGTCAGGGAATCTCACTTGCGAAACCAAGGGCAGCACTTGGGATCAGTGATCACACCCACTGAGATCACACCCAGCGCTGTCTGCCAGGCTCACCTTCTTCTCAAACTGCTCTGGCAGGCTCCCTTCATCCCTCCCAGGACACTGCCAGAGCCCTGGTAAGTCCCCCTTGAATGCCAAGAGCTGCTCTACATCTCTGCTGAGCAGCTGGGGCTCTGAGCACTCTCTGAGGCTGTTGGCCCACCACTGTCCTCCGGGTTTATCTCAACTCTACCCCCAGTTTTGTCACTGTATCCTTCAATCCCCTCTCTCCCCATAAAAGTGTCTAGCTGTCTCTTAAACTCACTTTACCATTTGCTTCTTTGACCTCACTTGGCAACTTATCCTTGTGTTTATTATTTGAGGTGGAATAGTTCTGGCTACATTCCTGGTTTTACTCTTAATTGTCTAATTTTTAGAACGGTGTTGGGGTTGGGGTTTGGGTTTGGGCTTTTTTTAGCTCATCATTCTTGTGACCAGGTCTTCTGTTTCATTAGGCTCCCCTGTGTCATCAGGACTTCCAATAACTCAAAGAATCCTAATGAATCTTTTATTGGATCTTCCCAAATATTGCAGCTGGACTTTCTTGTCCATTAGTGCCATTTTGAACTGCATGCACTGCCTTTAATTACTTTTTTGTTAATTGGAGGGCAGGGAGGGGAAGGAGGGTCTTCCCCAAGCAAGGAAAATCTCTGGGATTTTCCCTGCTTGTCCCAGGGGGAAGTCACAAACAGGGCTCAAGCAGGACTGACCAGTAGAACTTTTCCATGCCCTCTGGCAGCTGGGGCCACCTCAACCTGCTCCAGAGATTTTTCTTGGGCTTTTAGGCAAAGGGCAGGGAGCAGCTTGCTTCCCATGCTGGATTTGTTGCCAGGTCCTATGGATGACAAAAACAGGGTGCATACAGAAGGCTTTTCTCAGAGCCTGACTGGGGAGCAGAAAGGAGGAAGAAACACTGGTTTAAGGCACCTACCTGCATCTTCTGGAGCTGTTCCCAGCTGCTGCAAGGTGGGTTGCTGGAGCAGGGAAATGAATCGTACTGACATCCTGAAACAAACAGGCCTGGTTGGAGTGGCTTCTGAAATGAACAACTTGCTTAACCCACCATGGAACGAGAAGGAAAGAGCCACTTCTTTACACATCCCCCCTTCCCTGCCAGGAATCATCACCTGGCTGAAGGATGGGTTGCTTCCAGGAGGGAAGCAGGGAAGCAGCCTCCTGTTTGGTCAGCACAGTCCACACCCATGAAGACATGCACCAGAAGCAGATCATGTGGGTACAACCCAGGCAGTTTAATTCTCATGCTTTCCTAAAGCAGATGCTTTGCTGGATGCACCTACCTCAAAAATATTTGTCCAAGACAACTCTTGAATTCCATCTGACACAATCAGAAAGGGAGGAGATCACATTCCTTTACCTACTCAATGTATTGTACCTCATAAAATGGCAAGGAAAAGAAGTGCTATCCACATAATTCACATTCTCCATTTGGGGGGCTATAGAAGCCATTGGACAGGAAGAGTGTGCCAATCCCACCAAGACATTAACCATCAGCCAAAATAACATCAGTCACCATTTTCAGTTTAAGAACAGAGGGCAGAGGCGTAAAAGATTTGCTCAATTAATTGTGGGATTGAAAATTTTCCAGGATACATGTAAGAGATAATAGAGTGCAGTTCCCTCATCTCTCATATGGAGGTCAAACTCACAGAAACAGCCTGCTGATCAATCTCTGTGTGTCCCAAAAAGAGGAATTGCATGCTGCAAGAGCCAGCATCTGGGGGCTGCTTCTGAGAAATTCATGCAGTAAAGCACTTCCATAAAGGTAGATTAGCTTGCTGATAGAATCCCAAAAACAGGGAAATGAGAGGCAGAAACATGAAATGCCTCTCATAACAAACGCTGTAAAGTAACTGGGAATAATTTTTTTTAAATCTTGTAAACATTTACCAATGTCCTCTATGTGCTTGGCGGGTTGGGAGGCATAATGATCATCAAACAGCAGAGTAGCAGTAAGTCTTTCACTGCAAAAGTGGTGACAGCAAAAGCAAAAGGACATGCTCTGTCACTCATCAACCCACGCTTCATTTTTTGTAGCCATCTACTATTATTATTTGGCATGAGATTCCCCAAGCAGCAACCATGGCTGCAGCTATTTACAGGTCACTGGAAGTCTGGCCTGTGCTGCAGTGGAGTTTTGGTTGGATTTCACAAAAGATAGTTTTATTTATGTTTGACTGATGCAGGCAGAAAACTGGAGGCTGGTTTTTCTTTTTTTGGCTCTTAGTACAAACACTCGTGGCAGCTCTCTATTTTGGGTGCAGACTGAAAAACAGATTGTTTTGTAGTTGCCGAGAACTGCTGGGTAAATCAGAGGACATTGTTATTGCAGCTGAACTTTTCTTTCAAGAAAGCAGGAGGAGTTGCTTTATTTTTTAATTCTGTGCAGTTTTATGTACACCATTCTCTCCAAATATTTGATGTTTGCCACACTTGTTATGAGTTTCTCCAGAGAGATGCTGTCTTTTGGCAGCAAAAGATAAAGTTGACTGATACAAATGAGTCACAGTACCCCAACAGTAATTAACAGTGATGCAATACCCAGGCGAAAAAGAGGACTTGAAGAATTAACTGTTGAGTTTTCTTGACGATGCAGCTGCACTTTAAGAGAGAAAGCTCAACCCATCATAGAACTCCATTGTGTACATTACAGAAAAAAAAGCTTGGCAAGATACATTAAAGATTTTTGCTAAAGAGATACAAATATTTTGCAAGGGCAAAGGGCGCTGAGGCAGGCTGTACTTACTTCCAAAGAAAAGTAGGCAGTATGACAAAGAAACAGTAATATTTCTTTATCTTCGTTTTCACACTTCATCATCTATGAAAGACTGTCTTTTTCAACCTGCTGAACTGATTTAAGCCACCCCAACTCTAAATTAACTTTTACTTAAAAGTCAGTCCATGACATCCTAATCTAAGAAGTTATCTGTGCTTATGGTTTCAGCCCAGTTCTACAGAAGGCCAGTTCTGCTATTTATAAATGGGATTTTACTTGTTCTATAAAGTTCTTACACAAATCTCACGGGTCGAGAGAGAAGGAATGGTTGGGTAAGAAGACGAACGATTGAGGCAACTGCTTTATAGCACAATATGAAACTTGACACTGTTTTCTGCTGCCAGTATGATTCCCAAGTGAGATGGATAAATTGTGGTCAAGACCTGGACAGGTTAACTAGTGGTCATCAGTGCTGGTGGTACCTTTATACACAAAAAAAAAAAAAAAAAAAAAAAAAAAAAAAAAAAAGGATACTATTGGACAGGGCATTTGAAATTTAATACCAGGCATGAAACAAGACATCTGTTGGACTCTCATTTGTTTCTCTTTGAATGGGCTTTAATTGAAAGCTCAGTGAAAAATGAAGGTTACATTCTTAGTGTTATCAATAGTTTGTAACAGCAACAACATCAGAACAGTGATGCTTCTAATATTTATACATTTTCTAATTGGAGATGTCTAAGAGCAATACATTATCAGAATATATATATATACACACAATTTCAAGCAATTAAAAGTAAATAATAAACCCCTCCTCCCAAAACCCTGAAATAATATATTTCCTTACACTAATAATGTCTTTTTCACATATACTTGACAAAGAGTCTTTTTTAAGTTACTTATCTTAAGAGCAATCTGTTAATGGAGATCCTGGACCAGCCCCATTAGAAGTTCAGTTTTAAGTTTATACAGCTTGCTAGCCACATAACCAGTGTGGCTTTACATTGTAAACAAATCCCAAATGTCTACAATGATTTGAATTAGTTTTGTGTAAAGGAGATCTACGCATCTCATGATAGAATAAATTTAAACCAATACATTAAAAAGAGAGAGAGAAAAGGAGAGAGCTAATTGACAAACAAAACAGTTTGGAGGGTTCAATTATGCAATTCTTTAAAAACCAAGTTAACTTAATGGTAAGATTCTTATTTTCTGTACAGGGAGGCTCTGGTTCATCTGGCTTTAGCTGCTCTAGAAAGACAACCTTTAAAAAAAGGTTTGACCTGTAAAATTCAAAAGCAGAGCTTCCAACTCTAAAAGTCTGCCCTTTGGAAGTACAAAGGTTACCAGAAGTATCTCAGGTGACTGTTCCTTCGTTTTGTGAGGAAAGCTGTGCTAGCATTCAGGAACCTCAGCATGTGCAGGGGTGATGGAAATGTAGAGCTGACCTTCAACAGGGAGGAATCATCCTACCCACTGCAGGAATTAAAAAGGTACAGCAGTTTGTACTTGGAAAAGTTCAAGTGAAAATAACACAAAAAAGCTGGAGACAGACATGAAACCTAAGCACGGTTCATAGCAATCTTGAAACCGTGGCAATCTTGCCAACTTTTGTACAAAACCACGAGTAAATATCTCTTGAACTTATGGAATAGGAACTTGTGTAGCTCCAAATGGAAGGCAGGGCTGAGCAGAATCCTACGGTTTAGTTAACTTGTGTCAGATAGGATGCGGAGACAGCTGCAGCTCTCTGACAGAGGTGATCGAGGATGGCTGAGAAAGTTTGCAGTAGCTTATAATGTCCCATCTGGTTTTGTCCCTTGTTTGAACTGTCTAAAGGGCCAACTGCAGTTTAGTCATGTTCCTCTGGTGCATGTTGTGATGACGAACTAATTCATCAGACCTGGCAAATTTTTTTTGACAGCTGGGCCACCGGCAACTGAAAGGCTTTTCACCTGTTAACAAAACACCCTGTTATTAGCTGAGCATACAGCTCATCCCAGACACTGCTGTTTGTTTTCTTTCTGTGGGGCTGTGAGGAGCTGGCAGAGCCCCTTTCAGGAGGAAAAGCACCCTGAGAGGATATGGGAGTGCCCCCAGCTCCTGCTCACACCAGCGCTCACTGCTCCCCTACCTCTGCCTCAGCCGAGGTTTAACACCAGCCTTTGCAGGTGACCTAGAGCACTTTGCAGTGGCTCATTCCCGAGGACAGGCCCTTGCTGAACACCGTGTTGCCATGATTATGCTGCTCCTAGCTCTCAAATGACCAAGTTTCAAAGCCACTCTAGTATTGGCACAAGCTTCAGCCACACCTCGGGCGGTGGTGCAGACACTCTTAGTCACTGTGGAAACTGTCAGTGGCTTTTTAGACCTTGACCTCCAGTCAAGGGGAGTTTTTTCCAGCTAATTCAGCGAGATTTTGGCTGAAGTTCTTTGAAACTGGTGAGTGTAAGTGAATATGGTAGAAGCGACAGAGTTCAGCATGAAGTCTACTGAGGCAGACTCAAACTTTTCCACTATTATCTAAATAAAGTGGATTCACATCTATCGGACATGGCAAATGCTCAAAGCAGCATTTTTCTAGCACTTTCATGAGCATGATATTCACTGCAAACAACTTCAAGACATTCGAATTTAACAAGAAATGACACCATTTTTAACTGTTTAAGCTGGTCCTTGATTTCCTACAATGTGTAAGTGGAATTTCAGGCTGTGTTTCTGATGCCACAGGAATGCTGATGGAATGCTTTCATTAGCTCAGAGCAGTACCCGGTGACTCATGCTTCTTTTTTTTCATTTTTTTTCCCCTCAAAATAAATGCACTATTTTAAAGGATGTTCATTTCTGGGGCAGGGCTCTTCACTGCTGTCTACACACCTCATCCTCTCTAACACACTCCAGACATGCTAGGGTGGTACAACCTCACCCAGGCATCTTCTCTTCTTATTTACCTCACACTTTGGGCATTTCACAAACCAAATCCAAATTCAGACAAAAGGGGATTTGGAAAAATGTGTATTCCTGTTTGCAAACTCCCATGTGAGGTCTTTAAGGTGGGAAGGGGATGCCTAAAATCTACTTTATCCACTTAGCATAGATGCTGGCAAAAGCATCAGCTATATCCCCTGGGCGCATAAAACAGTGTGGGAAAAATTGATCTGGTCAAAAACCACAGGTTTTATAAACTGATCTCCTCCCATCAGCATTATAAAACCATCCTGTGAACAGAGGCATCTGTAATATTTGTAACTCACCAGCTTCTCACAGAACTACCACAGAACAGCAGCACACTTCCACTGTTTCACAAGCAACCCTGCTTGTCCTCTCCCAGCAAGGGGAAGCAATCTCTCTTAGTTCTGTGCTGGGCATCAATTACTTTGTACAGCTCCATGGTACAGATATCAGGAATCACATTTCCATTGCTAAACATGGCTATGGATGGATAAAACTTCCTTTGTTTTTTGGTTTTGTGGGGGTGTTTTTTTGGGTTTTTTGTTTTGTTTTGTTTTCTGCTGTCACAGTGACAATGCTCGTGAAGAAAAAAAGAAAAAACCCCTGAATCTTAACAAATAGCTTGGCAGTTGACTTAAAATTAGGATAGAATTGCATGGGAGCCACCTGTGCTTTGCTTCCTCAAGATTTAACATGGAGCAAGTTGACTTGAGCTAGGTGCTCTGTCACAAAATTTAGGGGCTGAGAAAAAGAAGGAGGAATGAAGCTGCAGGGCAAGGTGGAGATGAAAAATCCCCACCCAGCCCTTGTGCTCATTCCCCTCAGGAACTGACACATCCAAAAGTGCTCCATAACATCCTGTGCCAGTGGCAGGCAGCAAACCTTGGCACTCTGTGGGGCTCAGATCACAGGGAGCCATGGGGAACCAGGACAGGGAGATGCAAAAAAAGAGAGCAAGTGCTTCACTGCAGCTAATCTGGGCCAAAAAAATTACTGGAGTCATGCAAGTCCTGAGTTAGCAGATCAGTTAGCAATGAAATGTGATGGGGAATGTAGTTTATCCCAGCCTGCCAGCGTGTTCCAACCACTTGCCATTTTGTCTCTCCCACAACATTACCTCTTGCTGGTTAAGAAAACATCTTTCTTCATGCAAATGCACAGAGACCCAGACCCTGCAGCTCAACAGGACCAGGGGGACACCCCAGGAGCACAGCCTTTGCCATTTGCAGACTGCAAGTGTAGATATGGCCATTGGGTGAAGCATTTATTTGGCCAGAGCCACAGAAAATGCCATTGTTCTCAGGTGAATCATTTCCTTTATTAAAATTTCTCTTTTATTTTTGGAAGTCTGAAATGTGTGTTTTTATGGTCCAGAAGAGAAAAAAGAATTCTTAGCAGGGAGAAAAAGATTTTCAGGCTCCTTGTCCATCTGTACAGAGACTGAATTTAAAAGGTTAACACCAGTATGGAAAACACCGTGACATCCAACAACATGCCAAAGTGCTCAGTAAACAATTATTTGGTAAAAACACTGCATATATGGCAGAAGGAACAGCAGTTGTCAGTACACTAATTCTAAAACTTACTAAAACACAGAGGTTGCTGCTTAATGGTGCTTACATTTATGTGAGGGTTGAGCAGACTAAAATGGCCTCCTTTTTTCTTTTTTTCCCCCCTGCATTTATATGAAATACTATGGTTTCTACCAAAAAAAAAAAAGTCCTTGAATATTTGAGTAAGCTTTTACTTTAGTGTCTGTCAGTGTGAGTTTGCAAAAGGCACTGCTTTTATCTGCTGGAGAGATTACAGCACAAGCAGCAACAGCAAGAGCTTTGCCCTGCTATCCTGCATTAGGCTCAGCTGACACTTGGGAGAAGCATGAGTAGGCACGAATGCTTTAGATTACAGACCTTTGGCTGAAGCTAGAATTAAAAGTTCTATCTTGTGGGGTTTTTTCAGTGAAGGCAGTAGATCAACTTGACATTTGTGGGCTGAGACCACAATGCTCATTTCATAATAGCTGACAAAATTTATTTTGCCAAGCTGAAATTTCTTAAAACATGAGGGAAGAAAGCATAGTTTCCAAAATCACCTAAATCCCTTTGTGAAAAGTGACTGTCACACTTGCCACACTGAAAAATCAGCACACTCTGAAATTATTTCTGCTGTTTTGAATGTTTAAATCCTGGCTAAGACACTTTCTAGTCATGTAATTTGCAACAACATTGATTTAAATTTAAAAAAAAAAAGAAATATAAATGTGAAGAAAAGTTTACGCACTTGTTTTACCTGTATGAGTCCTGGTATGAGTCTTCAGATGATCAGATCTGGAGAACTTTCTCTGACAGGTTTTACACTGAAAGGGCTTCACACCTAAGAGATACACAAAAAAAAAAAAAAAAAAAAATTAAAATCTGTTCTTATGCCCCAATCTTTTTGGAAGGGTGAATGAAATCAGATACTTCTGAAGTTTCAAAAGCCTGGACTTTTTTTTTTTTTTTTCTTTATTTTTTTTTGTTCTAGTTACTGTAACTGCTCCTCCCAGCCTTGTGCCTACACATTACAGAAAGTTAGTCATTAATGAGGCCACCACCCCTTGTAACCTCCTCTTCCAGTGCCTGGATCTGAAGCATCTGAACAGCTCCATCATAAACAAACCCCCACTCAAACCACTGCACCAAGGAACATCTGCAAACATTGTTAATCCTGACCCTGTGGTTTGGCACTGTGGGTATCCTGAAGGAGCAAATAGGACATAAAAAAATCAAGGTGCATAAATCTATTTTCATGTGTTCCCAATAGGTTTAGCTTACTTCACACTACTACTTTACACATGACACATAGGTCTTGTGCAAATTTTATACATTGGCAAATTTTTCTAGCAGAACTTTTTTATTTTTAAACATATTATATCCTCTATAGTGGAGACAATATAGAGCAAACAGTTTCATTATGAAAGCTGTTTCAAAAGCCACCTAAATAACCACACTAGTGCTAAAAGGCCAGTTAAAAAACCTAGACACAACCTTCCCTAAAATACACTTTTCAAGAATTTGGTGTTATGAACAGACCACATCAGAAAAGTAGTAAGAAGCTCAGGAGTGTAATTTCAGAATCACAATTCCCATATACAGATGAACTTGGATTAGCAGGCAAGTGTTGAGCACAAACCTGTGTGTCGTCTTTGGTGCCTTTTGAGTTGGTCTGAACGAGAAAATCTTCGTTCACAGTCTTTAAAATCACACTGGTAAGGTTTTTCACCTGGAGAGGAAAAACAGTTTGTCAGACCATGTGGCAAAATGATTCAAGCTGAATCAGAAGAGGAAATAATTCTCAGATTGAACTAAATTGGGTTTAAAGAAAAAACTGAGCAAGTTCCATCCACATAGGTGACAGTTTTAACCACATTAAATTAATTAGAAGAAAACTGAGCAAAAAATTCAGCCTCAGAAAAAGACGTATTCTTCCCCAAAACAAAATTTAAGTTTCTTCCATGCCATTAAATAGAATTTCCTACATAGCTGCACAGCTCCCACAGGCAAAACCATGAATTATTGCAAAGCCTCGTGTAAATATAAACTCTTCCCCTCCTCCCATGCAGTTCAGCAGACATCCTCAGGGTGGGATTTCTCTGGACTGAAAAGTAAGATCCTGAGATTTTTAGAAAAAGAAATCCCTATTTCTTATTCTAGTGTCTCAAATGAACATGGATTTCAATGCACAGGACTTCACCAGCCACATAAATATGCAAAAAGAAATGCAGCAAGTGAGGAGTCTGAAGGAAGAGGGAAATACTCCCAGCAGAGCACTGAGGTGGTGAGATTTGGCCAAGTCAAGCCAAAACAATCCTTATGCTGTCACAGGAGGAGCTCCATGATCTTCCAGGTCTGACTTATTTCTAAACTAAGGTGCCTTAGCACAACACTGGAATCCTGCTAAAGCCTCAGATATAATTCCATTTATTTAACCAGACATAAAGTCTGGTTCCAGAGGTCTCAGCATGAGCAGGAGTGGAACTTGTCTCACTGCAAAGCTGGGAGGATTTATCCTGGGCTTTATCTGCTTTTCCCTGCTGTGGGAAGCTGGGATGTAACCCAAAGGTTCTGTGGGAAGGACCTACAGGAAAACACCACCTGGAGCAGGCAGCAGGTTTGATTTCCCTCTGTCTAATTTTACAAAGGTGTCACTTTGATAAAGCTCCCTTGCAGGTGTCTGCATTTCTGATTCTGCTCTGGTGAGGAAATAAATGTATTCTGGTTGCATGGTATTATGAGACACCAAAATAAACCAGCTCAGTTTAAAGCAGATGCCTTTTGATCCAGGTGACAGAGAATTTGCAGCATATTAAGGAGAGCTTTCCAAATTCATCCCAGAGTAGCTAAAACAAAGATTTTAGAAAAGCAACTAAATCTGCAAGAACAAGCTAACTTCCTGTGACAGTCACCCCAAGGAGTTTACTGATTCTCAAACCTAGGTGTGGACAATTTCTATGTCTGCTGTGCTTAATTTATTAGCATAAGAGATTAAAGTTGCCACAGGTGTTTGAAATAGTTCCATACACTTTGACCGCAAGGGCTCCCTGGGGGGTGCCTGCTTTTCAGAAACCACTTACATCCAAGGAATTCAGCCCTTTGGCAGATTTAAGAGGGGGAATGTCAGCAGAGCAGAATGCAGTGACAGGATGATTGTCTGCTAATTGCAATATAAACTTAGAGGATGGTTAAGGAGGTATTGGAATAAAACAGCATAGAGGGTCCTATGGCATGCACATGAAAGTGTTTCTTAAAATTCTTTGGAAAATAATCTTGATTAAATAAAAGTCAGATGTAACCCATGCAGATATTAAAGGAATCAATCTGGAATGTTTACATAGGGATATGATGACAGTGGGAAGAAAACAAAAAGCAAATAAACAAAAAGAGGCACAACATTTAAACAGAAATCCTCATTTCCCTTTCCTTCTACATCTTCCATGCCAGCTGCCAAAGCTGATTGTTACATGCCTGTGAGCTCCCATAAATTTCCTCAGAACAGGACAACAGAAACATCCCAGATTAGAAAAAGTGTTAGTACTCCACTAAATTCCCACAGTGAGAGTGTCTCATTCCCCCAGACCTACCAAAGCCTCTCCAGTAAAAGGTTAAAGTCTCTTTATATGTGAAAATATCCAGTAATGCTGTCACCTTCTTATATGAACACACACAGACCCAAAACAAAACAGAAGATGCAGATGGAGCTTCACCAGCCCTTCTACATGAGACATGATTATTTACACTACTGGAAGAGGGCAGGCAAAAGAACAGTTGAACTTAGGGCATAATGAAATAATAAAGATGAGAGAGGATAGAGGGAATGGCACGTCTTCAATATTTAGGAAAATTTTTTTTTAAAAAAGGTAAAGAATTGTAAAACAAGCATGAATCTGCTTTGTACATATTGCAATAAATGTTTCTAATAAAACAAACTGATTTTGTCAAAAGTAATTAATTCAAACCAAGGGAAGTGTGCACATTTTCTCTGGAGCAAATTCATTTGTTCAGGTGCATGGGAAAACAGAAAAATCTACTGCTGTAGCAGTTGCACAAAATATTCACAGTCATTGCTTTTATTTAAGGGGTTCTGCAAGAGTAAAAACTGTTGCTAACAAGAACACATGAGAGAAGAAGGCTGATTTTGAAACCAGAGACTGCAAGTGTGAATGAGAATTTGAAGGCTGGATTATACATTCTTCACCAATATAAACCCCTTTCCTAAAATAAGTGTACCCACTTAATCAAACCAGTCCCATGATCACCACATTGCCTTACTAATTCTACATTTTTTATTTAATATAATTTGCCTCAGCAAACTCACACAAAACATGTTTATTTATTTACTAGAGGGCCTTGATAGCTAACATTTTTTGTTGTCTTCACACCATAGATCAGCTGTGATATGTCGTTACTATTCTGAAATTAACCTTGGATTTTAGATCCTTAAGTGGTTTTATTTTATGCTGTAGAAATATCAGCCTGAAAGGATAAATACCATATCCTAAAGGACAACCCTCCTGACCTACAAATTCTCATACTCCATTGCAGGTCATACCTGCAGCTGGGATTCTTTAGGCTGAAGAATATCCCTGGCAAACAGGCAGAGGATATTGTCTCTGCAAACCTGCTCAGCTTTTTGTTAGGATAAATCCAGTTTTCCCAACGAGTGGCACTGAACCCAAAGGGTCTCTGGCAAGAATGCTGATGCTTCCACCAGAAGTGAAATTTATGGGGGTCTAGACATCAGTTTGTTTCTGCCTGGAGCCTGCCACAGAATGCCAACTCACATTATTTGCTGCAAAGCTGAAAAGTTAGATGTGTTTCTGCATTTCCTTTCAGAGGCCTATCTGCTGCAGCAAAATACACCAAGATAAGAAAAAAGCCTTTTTGGTTGTACATGTTTCAATAAAGGCATTGTTAAGAACAGATAAGCAGCCTCAGAGGGTACAAAGTGTTAACATATTTTCAACTGAGGTTATTTGAAACATTGGTAAAAGCTGATTACAGAACCCAACTTTGTGTTTCAGGGCCTTGCTTGGTTTTGCAATACAGCAGCTGGGAAAGAAGGACGGAAGATCTGATGAGCCAGTCCTTTATATGTATCTATTACAGAGATAAAAAATAAAATCTAGAGCCAAGAATATCCTGCAAAGATACAATCTGTTGGTTTAATATCATATATATGTAACAGCTTGTTTTCAAATCATGTGCTCATCATTTTAAAAATGACTAAAATTGTTGATCCAGACTACACTGAGATAGCCTAAGGTAGAAGAGCTCCCATGGGTGAGTCCAGAAACACCTTACAGGAAGATTAATACAATTTTTTGTTTGGTTAGGAGAGATATGACAAACACAACCACATCATTTTTGGAGAAAACAGGCTCCAAATTCTGTTTCTGACATGCAGGAGAAGCAAGCCAGGGTTAGACAGCAATGAAGTTGGAAGAAAATGGGTCTGCATCACAACAGTGGGTTTGACTGCCCTGGACTCCTGAAGAGCATGGCAGTGGAAAACCTTCATGGCCACCAAGTCCAGACCATCCACACATCAAGCAGCCAGGAAAATAGGATAACTGGGAAGTTATCCCCTCCAGGTGCTCCCACAGGTCACCAAACCCTCCCAAAATCCAGGACTGACAGACAGGAGGAGAGAGGAAATGAAGAGCATCATTTTATAAGTCTCTGGGAATCTGGTGAGTAGAATTCCCGGATCATAATAATAGGAAATGTCTAGTACCCATTCAACAGGCTGAGGACAAAACCCTGCCACCTGCTAAAAGGGGAAAATCCCTTCTGATCCCAAATCTGAATGCACAGGCCTGGCAAGCTACCCAAGCAGTTTTCATTCCAGCAGTGTCCCATCCCTTCCTTCCTCTCTTCAGCTGAAACCAGCCTTGAAATCTCACACAGCAAAGCTGGTATCAGCAAACACAAGCTTTGGGAAACAAGCTGGCCTCTTAGGGAAAGAAACTTGCAAAGATTTGAGGAATAAATAAATTTTTGCTGCCAATATATCAAAATGTGTGTGCAGAAGGATCTGTGCCCAGAAAAGATGTTTGAGAGGAAAAGGATTTTTTTTCCTCTACTCAGTTCCACTGCAGCATGAAGCAGAGGATGGGCATGTAGGACCTCAAAGACAATGGGAGAAGCTTCTCTGGGGTGTTAGGCAGACATAGGACTATCCCCTGTGTCTTTTGGGGGTTTCCTGACTCTACAAGCCTACATTATATATGATATAATACCAAAAATCTTCTCCAGCTAAGGAAAAAACATACTTAAGCTGAAGTTCTTGTGATTGATCCAGAAATAACACTGGGAAAGCCAAGCAACTAAATGGAATAAAATACAGGACCAGAACAAAGAAATAAGACTGCTAAAACACAGAGTAAATCAATTTAGGAATGAAGGAAATTATGAGAAAAATTCAAAAATGTTTAGGCATAATGGAGAAAAATACTGAATTTAATGGCCTTCAAAAGATTTCCTAATGTTCTTGGTTCCAATTTATTTATAGAAAATTGAATACCATTTCTATAGACCTTCCTTTCTAAAGATGAACTTGTACTTACAGTCCAAAGTATTTTAAATTTTTAATTTCAACAGTTCTGGCAACAGTTGTCTCAATATTTTCTGACTTGCCCATTCATTAATTAAAAGTGCTTTGTTTGCATTTCTCACACTTGACACAATTAACTGACTGAATGGTCTCCAAAAGGAGAAGATTGCATCTTGTATGAAATGTTAGACCATCTGCTAGGTGACCCAGCATGGGCTGCTTTCCTGTATCAGTGGTTAACCGAACATCCATATTTACAGATTACATCCACAGACTTCTAGGTAAGCACAGAAAGAACTTTCTAAATAAAAATATGACAATCAATTAAAAAAAAAAAACTCAGAAGGAACATATCTAAAATATAACATAATTTTACATGTGCAACACCATAAATCTCCCAATAGTGGAAATAACTCTGTTTACTCTTTGGCAATGTTCAGCAGAGCATTTGATTTCCACATTTTGAGGTCTTATTTCCTGAACTCAGAGAGAACTCAGACTTTACCCTACAAATAACTGGCTTCAGGCTCAATTCTTTATGGAAAGATCCCATAGCAGGGAACCTATTTGCCAATCCCTGCCTACACCCCCAACCTGAAAAGGTGTACACAGGAGACCAAGAGGATGCTGAATGTCTAGGCTCCTCTTGAAGAGGAAACTTCTTAATAATTAACATTAGATGAGATTTGGAGTGACATTCAATCATCCCAAATAAGGGGAGAAAGAAGAAAAAAAAAATTAAAAGAGAAAACAACTCATAGCCCTGTAATAGAATGAGAGGGAGGAGGTGATCAACTTGCTGTGTGTTTTTCTTAGCTATATCCAGAGAGCCTTCAGCTCCAATAGAGGAGTTGCCCAGATGACAGAGGGGTTGCCCAGCTGGCAGAGGGGTTACCCAGCTGACAGAGGGGTTGCCCAGCTGACAGAAGGGTTACCCAGCTGACAGAGGGGTTGCCCAGCTGACAGAGCACACTCTCACTCATCTGACGGACCCTCGCACTCCCTGACCTGGCAGAGCATTTCATTCCCCTTGGGCTATCTCAAACTCCCCACACCCACTGCTGTGCTGTGATTTGTACCCACCAGTGTGCTTTCTGCTGTGCATCTGCAGGTGGGACAGCTTGAAGTATCTCTTGTTGCAGCCAGGGTAGGCGCACATGAAGGGACGCTTCTCGTTGGTCTCGCTCGCCGACCGCACGATGGTCGGAGCCACTCCGGGCACTCGCCGGACGTCCTGCAAGGACAGAGACCTGCTGAGGCCACCTGGGTGCTCCCAGCTTTGGCTTCACTCCTTCAGGTCACCCAACACCTCCCCAGCACAAGGAGATACTGGGATGGATCTTACTGGAAATGGGAACTTCTGTTGCATTCTACATCAACAGCCTTAGTACGCTTTAATCGGTTCTCTGCAGTGTTCAAATTATCTGAAGGTGAAGCACAGTGAGCTCTACTTAGTGAATCCTCTCACCAGTGTTTGTGTGTGAGACTGAATGGCTCACTCTGACCTCATGCATAACCACACAATCCTGGCAGAGCCCTCATTGCCACAGAAAACAGTGTGAAGTTTTGAAGTTTTAACAGTTTATAACAGGGTGAGATGTAAGAGCATGAGCCAGAGGAGTATTGTCCTTTTTGTTTTAAATAATTTATTCTAAATATCTATTTAAATATTTTAAATAACAAAATATTTGTTAAAATAAATGTTTTAAATATGAAGTTAAAGCACAAGGAAATTGATGTCCTGGATTAACACAAATTGATTAACAGCAAAACAAAAACAGCTGTCTAGGTGGAGCTGGTGAATAGTTCAGCCTTAATGCATTTTGGCCACTGTCACAATGTTCCATCAAAGGTGATCTCCTCCTTCTGGTATAATTAACTTCCTTAAACAATGTCAACCATTTACTTTTATTCACTCAGCAAAAGCTGGCTCAGGAGCCTGTTTCTGAGAGCTTGTCCCTGAATGATGACTTGCTAAACTACAGAGAAAAGGAAAAGGAGAAAAGATGCTATCTAAACCCACTGATGTATGTTGACAACAGAGCAACACAGAAGAAAGAGACAGCTACTCTGTAATGACTTTGCCATCAGTTTTAACGAGGCATGTCTTTTACAGGGGTATTTAATAATGATATGACTGTCTCAGAAAGGGAGGAAATGAACTCCCGTGGATGGCAAGTTCCTCCCAAATACTCACTAATTACTTAGTTATTAGGAAACAATCACATATTTGGTTTTAAGGTAACACATTTGAATTAGTAAAGTTTCAGAAACACATAAAAGTAAAATGCCATCTAACACTTTCATATAGGTAGTTATTAGATATAGTCCAGTATAATCACACAGGCTTCCCATGGCCAGAGGGATTGGAGCTAGGAGCTGGAAACTGGATCACATATTATGAACCATTGTGAGAAACTGGTAAGGACATTGCCTTGCAGAAATACTTCAGGAGAAGAGATGAGCAGTTTTAAAGGACTGTTTCAGAAAGAAATCAAATGTTCAGTGGCTTCAGTGAAGTCAGGGCACGTTCATAAAGCATTTCTTGATAGCATGGGGAAGCAGCAAAACAAGGATGGGTTTGCAAACACCAGTGAAGCAGTGAATGAGCACCAAAAACAGGGAGAATTTCACTTCCCTGTGAAGAACGCCCCACCATACTCACTTGTATGCCTCTAAAGACTCCGTGGGTGTGTATTCTGTACTGGGCCCCACAGCTGTACAACATGGGAGCACTGTGGTTCTCATTTTCATACCCCGCTGTGTGCCTGTAAATAAAGAGGGGAACCATGAAAAACTTAAATATTATTCAGTGCTCAGCTCCATGTGAGGGGTTTCTTTCCTTAAGTCAGTGCTAACATAAGCAGAGTTCACTTTTATCAGCCATGATATCCAAGTTCAAGCAGAATTCACCAAAGGAAACCTGCTCTGCCTTCATTCACATGGATCTGCTCCCACTGGCACAATGCACTGACCCAATACATGCATCTATTAATATCCATTAAGGTATCCAGGGGAAAAAGAAAAAAGAAGAAATCGTCATAATTTGAACTCTGATGTACTTCCACAAAGATTTTAGGTAAGAGGAAAAAATTCACATAGCAGCACAACGGTGTCATGTGCACATGTTCACGTTATTTATCAGTCAAACGTGGGGCTGCCTATTGCTAATATCTTTTGGAATGAGCAAAATGCCTCAAGTTTCACATTAAGTGCAGTGGATTTTTGTCAGCACCTCATGACTCAGATATTACCCGATACTACCAAGCAAGTGATGACATTTATAAGAATAGCAGTCATGTACTCATAAACAGAGATTACAAATCAGTGTCTAAACTATTTATCCCATGTATCAGTTTGCAGGATGCACTACAGAGTAACCCTTTATAAAAATAAAATTTAAAAAAAACCCAGCCTATTCCTACTAGGTATATATTTTCACAATAATTCTAAGATTTTGTAAATTTTGGTGTGTTTTGGGGTTGCCCATATGTTTTGTCTAATTATGTTCTTCAAAATCCTGTGTTCTCCTGTCCTGCATGTTAGAACATTGCTGTGTCCCCTGTTTCCAGCCTTCCTAATGTCAAAATCACATAAATGCATTTCAGGCTTAATTTTTGAATGAGTATGTTACCTTATCACTTGTAGAAGTATGCATTGGCAATGGTAAGTGTACATGTTTTACACAACACCAGAAATTAGAAAGCCCAGAAGAAAACCCCAGGGCACACAGCTAGGGACAAAGATGGATATGTAGGATGTTATCCCAGTCTTTGCCAAATGCTTGCAATAGCAATTTGAAGGGGTCCCTGAGGTCCAGACTCTCATTTCACTGGTCCTTCCTTTCCCTTCACTCCAAGTTCATGTGCAGAGTAGAATTACAAGGAAGTTTTAAACCTCTTAAGTGATTTGCAGAACAGGCAGTGGAGCTGGAATGTGGGACTTGTCTAAAGGGTTAGTGAGCCTGGGGGCAGAGGAGGGGAGCAGCTCTGGGTGCAGCTCTCCTTGCAGAGGATGGGCTGCACCCCTCACCATTCACCTGGCAGGCTGCTACCTGGCACAGGTGCTCTCTGAGGTCACTGCTTCCACTGGTCTGCAGTGGTAGTGTCAAATCCTGGCTCCACCTGACTGTTCAAACCAAAGGTTACATCTTTTGGGAAGCTTTGCTCTGCTTATTTCAATTTTAATTCAGTTTCAAGGTGGTCATAATGAAATAAGTTATGGAGGGGTGGCAAGAAATGATCTCTGTTCTGTAGTAATGCCTGTAATAATTGATAAAGAAGATACCATTTGCTGGTTTTAATGGATTAAACTATGCTGTAGATGTGTACCATGTCCAAATAAATATGATCTTTTCTCTGCCCAGAGCCCACAAGTAGCCTTTTGCAGCCTAATTCAAGTAACAAATTACCATTTGCTGTCACCATTTGATCAGCACAGATTCCCCACCAGCAGCATCAAATTTTCCTCTCTGTTTAAAGGCAGCAAGTCTGTACATGTCAAAAAAATTATTTTTTTAAAATAAAAATAAAAATAAAAAGCAAGAGGTGTTGAAATCCCCCAACCCATGGTGATAGCCATGTTGATCACAAATTGCACAGTGCATCTTGAAAGAGCAATGGAATGAGAGCCACCATGGAAAAGGAGGAGGTTCTGCAGCAGAAGCTGGTGCTGCCCTGTAGCCCAGCAGTAAATCAAGGGTAAATGTCAACTTCAGCACTGGTCACCCTGAGTGTAACCTCCCCTTCACGCCTGTCCTAACAACCTGAAGCACTACAATAAACAACAGGCACAAAGGCAGATAAGAATTCCCAGGGCAGAAACTTTGTAAGGAGAAGCAGGAATATGTAGTAAAATCTTATACCATAAAACACAGCCCCACTTTCCCTCCAAATTCTCACGATTTTCATCTTCCTGTGATAACCTTTTTTGTAAAGACCAGTCAGTTCTGAAATAATTCCTCCCAGGAATAAGAGGCAGAACAAAGACCCTAAGGAATGGCTCTATGAATAAGGGGTATCCTCCAGATGATCTCCATCTCAGTTTTTATTGCACAGTTGGGAAGCCTTCCTCAACAGCCAGCCTTTCACACATTTCCTCCCCTTATTTCTAGTTATACTTCGCTAAAACTGCACATACAACTGCAAAGCCATGAAGATTAAAACCTGTTTTCTGAGCCCCTTGACCCATAATACACTAAGTCCTTACCCAGCTCCCTAGGAGAGATGCTTTAATAACTAGGAGCCCTATTTCTCATTTTACATTGGGCACATTTCCATCAGCACTGGCTGGTACTCAGCATGGCCATATGGCTGCTGACAGCAAAATGGATCATGAGAGATTTCTTGGTTAAAACACTATTTATTCATTATGGAGCACTGTGGAATAATCTGACCTTTGGGAGGGATAGAAATTAACAGGTGGATATTCTTAGAAACTGGAACACTGAAGGAAGAGTTTTCACAAACTGTCCCCACACCACTGCTCTCTTGAAGTCCAGCCTTCACTCTGAATCCATAGTAACCTCACAGGGAAATACAGTTCTTTCTCTTTTTACTCCATGCTTTACCCATGATTTATGCCACAAAGTGCACATCATAGTTGGCACACTTGGCTTGTTTCATATGGCTGCAGTTTATATTCTATCATAAAGGCAGGGGTAGAAGAACAGATACAAATCTAAATCCATTATTAAACTCAAACACCTGCTTTATTGCATGCAAGAGATAATTAGCAAATGCAATGCCACAGACATGAGGAATACAAGTAATTGGTGAATTTATACCTGCAGTGCATTAACTAAATGGAAATCTCCAGAGGGTAGAACAATCCTTAACTTTCATCTTTTCTAGTCAGGCACTCTGTGTTTAAGTAGGCAAAGAGACAAGGCCTTATAAGCACAGCTGAATTAACCAAAGAAGAAAAAAAATCCAGAAAAAAAATCCCCAGTAAGGCCCAGAGTCACACTTAGGAGAAAACTGGACTGTTCCCTCAAAAAGACTCAAAACTAAGCAAGACCAGATGCAGCCAAACTGCCCTGCCAGGATCCAGCACGACTTTTTGTTTGAGCAAGGACTGAAGGATTTGGCCTCCCATTCCAGGTATGTCATTATTTGTAAATACACAACTGCCTTTAACTTCAGTCAGAACTGCTTAAAGGTAGAAATGGACTATGAATAGTTAGAGTTTGGGTTAGTTGGTGAAAAAAGGACTCAGTGTATTTTGTTCTCTGGATCTAGACAGCCAGACCTGGAAACACAGCCATAAAATGTAATTCTTGATAACTGGGAAACAAAGGCTGATCCTCAGAAAGGAAGAGCTCTGTGCTGCAGAGTATTTAGAAGCACTTGCATTTGCCATTAGCCCAGCAAATCCTTAACACTCGCAGAGTAGCTCTTTTAAAATGATTAATCTCAGACTTGTACAGATTGTACAGAGATTAATAAAAATGAAGGGTTTACAGATGAGAATGTGTGATGAAAAACAGAGCAGCTTTAGAGAGTTGTATCAATTTAAGTGGTTATAAAAAAAACCCTCATAAAAGATGACATTCTAATCTGAATATTTAAAAAAATAATCAAGCTGCAATTTCTCTCTCACACCATTTTTACTTTGTAAAACTGCAATTGCCTGTCTAATGTATGAAGCAGCTACAACTTAATCTGAAGAGTTAAGCTTTTTATTATTATTTCATAAACCAAAAAAGGGAAGCTTTAAGGCACACTGAGGAGAGCTAGAAAATTTCAGATGAAACATGAATACACATTGATTCATGAGATTCAGACTTGGAAGAATAAAAAAAGCCAGAAAGCAAGATTACATAAAACAGGCACCACATTAAGCTTCAATTTAATTGTGTTTCACTGCAGGAACAGGAATTTTAGGGTTTAGAAACAGAGCCAAAAATGAGGCAAAGTGAGGGTGTGGGCTAGTCCCGTTGATAACAGAACATAAAGGAAGAGAAGTAGAGTTAATTCCCTCTGCTAAAATATTTACCATCCTTGCACCCTGGGAAAAAATATGTATGGAGACAGAAAAAGATCCTGATTAGCCATATAGAAGATCCTGTTTCTGCCTGGTTTTTGTCTAATACTATTATGGAGGGTGGAGTATGAAGCTGCATTTTTATCTGCCCTTTCCAAGGCTAAGGAATATTAAAAAATGTGATTTCACAGATTTGAGCCCTTCTGCCATCCTCAATGGGAGAATCAGCTGGCTAGTGAAAGGAAGGCTCTAAATTTTCAGGGGACCTTTGTGTTTCTGACTTCAATAGTCTTTCTTTGGTTTGGGATTTTTTTACCATCGACCTGAGTGGATTTCACCAAACCCTTCGCTTCAGAACAAGACCATCAGGGTGGGAAAGGATAAATTCCATATTAGAGACTGGAGGTTATTGCCCATTTCCAGCTCATCTTGACTGCAGAACTGAACCCAAGTTTTGCACCCTCAAATTTTACTAATAATACCACCGATGCTAAACAGAAAAACCTTTAAAAACCACTCCTGAACAGGAAAGGTTTTCACTGCCTTGTTTTAGATGCAGTTTTAATAGTGTTCTACAGAGATTATACCAATATTCCTCACAGTGAGCCTGAGAAAACAGCAATAAATGCCAATTTCCATGGAACATGCTGAGTGCTTAACATCCAAGCAAAACCAAAATGGGAAAACCAAAATGTTGTCTGGTTTTATGCCTGATTTTCATATGACTGTAAGAAATATGGATTAGAGCTTTTTACTCAAGCAGCTGAAGAGAAAATTACATTGAGACTTGCTGTTGGGAATGTAGCTACACTTCTTGTCTACCATGCTGTATCACTTCCTGCTTGGTAGCAGTTATTTCCATGTCACTTTTACACTTAACTCATCAAAATTTAAAGGAGGTTTTATAGCCCTGGGATCTTCCTCTCGAACCACTATGGAAGGAAGCAGTGGTTTTCATATTGGACAAATGAAAAAGCAACACAAAAATATGAATGACAGAAACTGATGGCAAAAGTGTCCACTAATGTGGAATGTGAATTTTGAGATGTCTGGGACCCACTGACTTTCCTGCAACAGAATAAATCTGATCCCAGCAGCTCCAAACAAAATACCACAAACGAGGAACAAATCATCAGCAAACAGTCTGAGAAGATAAAATCCAGTCCCACAGCGAGATTCACTGCCTTAACAATGAAGCTTTCCTTTCAGATTCTAGAAATTGCCAGTTTGTGAGACAGCTTGCAGACAAGCCAGCCCTCCCCCTGGTCCACCCCAAGTTCAGAAGGTGACAGAGGGATGCCTGGACAAACAAGCAACACAATTAACAGACACAAGCTCTCAAAGCACTCCTCTTCCCTCACATGAGTTGTCAGAGCTCAATCAGAGGCTCTATCAATTTGCAGTTCCAAATCCATGTGAAAACCTACAATGCAGATTCAAGTAAAATCTAAAATGCAGATTCAAGCCACTTGGGTTGTGTGATAGCAGTAGTGGGTCTTCTTGAGGGACAGCTCTTGGCAGAGGGAAGGTCATCTTGGGCCATCAGACATTCTTTTGGTTTGCCAGCAAGTAGAAATCTCAGATGTCTCTCTTCACCATTTAGCAATCATCAGGATCTCTGTTCCACACCTTTTCCTGCCCACCTCTGCCTTTCTCTCGCGCCTTCCACAGATTCCTAATGTTTACACCTCCTGAAAGCACTCAGACCAAACTCCACTGATATGTAGAAACTTCTTGCTCTCAGTTCCAATATCCAATATTAAAATATTCATGAAGGAAAAAGCATTCAGGAAAAAGTCTCCCATGGCCTTAAAGCCACAAGCTGAAGCAGGCTCTGAGCAGATGAAATCATTCAAAAGTTTAGATGCCAGGCTCTTGCTGCTGCTGATACATAAGCTGGCAACTCAATGGGAATGGTTTTCACAATGACTGGAAAGGACACAGCTTTGGCCACCTGACAGTACTCTGTGCCCAATTTCAAACTTTTAATCTTGGTTGAGGAGATTCTGGAGCTGATCACTCAAATGTTGGCAAGACTGTGAAGAGCTAGAACCAGGATGCTCTCAGATAAACTGCTGGACAACCTCAGCACAGAAACTGCCAACTAACTCTACCTAAACTGCACTGCAAAAGCTTCATTTCAGTGTGTCAACTTATCCTGAACATGAACCCAGAAAAGGAAGCTACTGACCTGGTCTGCTGTCAAGTATAAAGAGTAAGTTTTATATAACTGTAGAGTTCTCTAACTATTTGCAGAACTCACTGGCAACGTTTTCTTCCTTCTCATAATGTGCAAAAGTCTCACTGAAGCCAGGAAGAAGTGCTGGGGAGAGCTGAAGGCAAGGAGCTGAACTGGGACTGTCATTGTTGGACAGAATCTAGAAGCTCCATATTTCAACAGGAAGATTGACTCCAAAATTCTTAAATTACAACTACGAGATTGAGAAAAGCATCTGAAACACTAAACGCCTGGGAATCACTTATGAACAGTTCATATATTTTAAAGATGTAAATCTTGGGAAGAATACCTTATGTTCATGGCAACTGAGATTGGAGGTACTGTGTATTGTAACTCTCAGCCAGAAAAGACAGATAACTATTTTGGCTCATATTACCAGTGATGAGGCTATGTCTAGCACTGATTTTCCACAGATTCTACAATCTTGGCCTATACCAAAACTTTCAGCTTTGTTTTACCATAGATCATTCATCTTGATTCTTTCCCCCTTTCCATGCATCCTAGGTCACATACTTTACACTGCTAACAGTCTGACTCCTGGACAAGTAAGAAGCCATTTATTTTGTTCAGTACTCCTTTAATATTTCTATTGTGACTTTTTTTTTAAACTGAGTTCCCCAAAGAATAACCTCTTCCTTGCTTTAATAACTTGGACCTCAGTCAAGGTTGATGTGTTTCTCCATTTTGCAGGATATTTTCTTCAGAAGAGACAAAACAGTGTCTAATATTGCAATGACTGATCTTTAAAGGGTACAGTTTCAAGAGGAAATCAAAAAGACTTACAAAAGAAAAGTAGGAAATAGCCTTTAAAAAGAAGGGATAGGCAGCAAAGACAGTGAGCTGTACACAGCTGTAGGATTTTGGGATCTTCTTTAACCAGAAGAAAACCCCTTGACAGATTTCTTCAGGCTCCATTCCCTTGCCCACTTCAATTCAGACATTTAACTACACTGCTCCCTCTAACCTTCAAACACCATTGCTTTATGAGCTACAAGGAGACCCATAATATTTTTTTTCTTTATCACAGTACAGCAGTGTACACAAAGGCCATCTTGAAGAAGATTTTCACATCTCTTCCACAGCTGCATGAAAGCACAGATCTGTGCAGGCTTTTATCAGCCTCTCCTGCTGATCCTTGAGACTTCACATGCTTGGACACTGAGAACATCTCAGAGCTGGCAATACCTGCCTTCAGTGGGGGAGTTTTCAGAGCTAATTATCTCCTCAGAGCAGTGAATTATCTACTCTGAGCGGAGCAGGCAATCTTTAGATCCAAAGGTGGCTCTGCCACTCAGGGATGGACCGAAGTGAGGATGTGGAAACGCCCCAGCCCCGCGGGGGGTTGGGTGGGCTGGAGGATGCCCGGTCCTGGCAGAACCGCGGGGGGATGCCCAGCCCTGGCAGAACCGCTGGGGGATGCTCAGCCCTGGCAGAACCGCTGGGGGATGCTCAGCCCTGGCAGAACCGCGGGGGGGATGCCCGGCCCTGGCAGAACCGTTGGGGGATACCCAGCCCTGGCAGAACCGCTGGGGGATACCCAGCCCTGGCAGAACCGCTGGAAGCACCGGGCTCGGTGGGTGCGGAGATAGAGGGAGCGGCCCCGGAGCTCTGGCCGCCCTGCAGCGGCCGCCACCCCGGCGGGGCCCCGCGGCGCCTCGGAGCCTTCCTGCCCGGCCGGCCGCAGGAAGCCCCGCGGGGGAGGCGGGCCGGAGCCGGAGCCTCTTCCCGGCAGGTGGGAGGGCGACAATGGCCGGGAGGAAGGAAGCCGGGAGGCGGCCGGGCCGGGACACAGGACGCAGGGCCTGGCGAAGGCAGGGAAAGGGAAGAGGGATGGTAAGAAGGGGCGACGGCTCAAGGAGGAGAGCGCGAAGTGGCCGCGGCTGCGCCTCCGGGAGGGGCCCGGGACCGGGAGTGGGCACAGCCCTGCCCTGCCCGGTGCCACCGGAGCCCCCGGCACACCCAGAGCTGCGATCCCTGCCAGAACCCCGACCCTCCGCCCGGGCTGCGGCAAAGATCATCAAAAACACGGCAAACTGCAGCCCGGTGATGAGCCGCTCTCAGGACCCGACAGCACTTTTTTCGTGCAAGTGGCCAGATTCAAATGATAAAACCCAATATGAAGTTAGCTCAGCAATGCAGATTCGCTAGGGGCAACAGGTTACAAGATAACAAATCTCCTTACCCTTTCAGTGTGGATCCCAAGTTCATTTGATTCCATGTCATGCATTCAAGCTGTGAGGTCATCTGGTATAAATTGTCACTGTTGTGAAAAGATGTAGAATTAGATCTAAAATTGCAGCTATGAAATAAAAATCAAACTATCAGAATATCAACAATTTGTTTGCTATTTGTTTTAAGTGTATGACAGTAGAAAGTGAATTTATTTTATATAATCCCTTTTATCGATGCATTATGAATTTTTAAAAATAAAAGGAAATATAAGAAAAGGAAATCTGTCACTCGAAAAGACAATTTGATTCTGCAAATCTGGCGATTTGCAAAGAGCTAGAAATAGAAACATAAAACTTTTTCCTTCCCGAAAAATAATATCCGATATTGACACGTCGAAATGAATGAAACGAATACAAGCAGCCCGAAGGGGTAACGCGAAGGATTATTTGTTTTAAAAAGTCAAATCTGTTAACTGTTTTAGCCAGGAGTGTGAGAGACCACGTGGGTAATGGAGTGAAACAGCTATCGCGACTCGTGATGGATGTTGCTACATAGAGGGGCTTGACAAGCGGGAGAAAAATGGAGTGGCTGAGCGATAAACGCAGCTCAGCGCTGGAGCAGGCTCTTTCCCCGCCGGTGCACACGGCGGCCAGCCCGGGCACAGCGGCACCGCGGCTCCCTCGGCTCCGCTCCGCGCTCCCAACGCGCTGCGGGGCGGAGGGAGGCGGCGCGGAGCCCCGGGAGCCCCGCGGAGCCCCGGGAGCTGTCCCCCGGCAGGACAGGTCCCCAAGGGGCCGGGGAGGTGCCGCTGCCCGGGCAGAGGCTGTGATGGATGCCGGGGAACAGCAAACGCGAGTCTCCCCGCTGATTAATTACACCTAAATTCGCCGGATTTACGCCGTGAATTTATGTGATTTTGTTATTAGGTGTTTTTTTTCTTCTTCTTCTTTCGTGGCAGGTAGAAGCGACCTAAAAAAGGCAGAATCCTGTGGGAAGCTTTTGCATATAAAAATAAACTAAGTGACTTCAATCTCGAAGTATGCGTAATATCATTTGTCAGTATCACTGGACACTATTATTCATTAGTGTGTCTGAAGTGCTATTATGCTACTACAATGTCCTGCATATCAGCTCAGGAATTGTTAAACTCTCCTGCAGTTTCCCCATTTGCAATAGCAGTCCGTGCTGGTCTGTGCCAACTACGTTTTGCAATTCCACGAATTCTTCCTGTAATGCTGCTGTAATTAATTCCTCCAGGACCCTGATTTTTATTAGAAGTGCCCGCCCGATGCATTTACAGCAGGAGATTTCCCTTTAACTTTCCTTCGCTTGACAGTTCATTTATAAGAGCCTCCCCCACAATATCCACTTTTTCCCCCTCCTTTGCTTTTTCATAAAGCAATACACTTATTCATCTTGTCACAGCGCAGCCACTGTATTCCATGCCGCCCTTGGGTGACAGCGTCCGAGGCCAGATGCACTCCCCGAGCCGCCTTCAGGCTCCGAAGGGAGCCCCGAGCGGTTTTGGAGCAGGATGGACGTGGTGGAAGGCGCTGGGAGATGGATGGGAGCGGAACTCCGCTACTTGCGCTAAGCCCCGCTCTGCCCCGTTTGGTGTCTGCTGAGCGCCAGGAGAGACCCTCAGCCCTCGCCCCCTCCCTTGTTCCCCTGCCGCGGGGGACTGGAGCCGGGAATGAGTGCGGGAGGAGCAGGTGCCCGGCCTCGGAGCGCACAGCAGCCCGGGCTGCGGTTCGGACTCTCGGCACGGCCCCGGGATGCCCGCGGAGCGGCACCGCGCCCCTTCCCACGAGCTGCAGGCGGGTCTGTGCCACCTCTGCGGCCGAGGGGAGACATTTCTGTGCTGAGCCACGGAGCTGCGAGGTTCTCATCTCAAAAAAGCCGGTGCTTTGCTAAATTGGCCCCGGGCAGGTGGGCACCGCCGGGCTTCGCGCCCCCTAAACCCGGAGATAAAACTTGCCCCGCCTGCCACCGCTTGCCCCGGGGCCACCGGGCAGTGGCTTGGATTAAACATCTTACATCAGACAGGTGACACAGAGCAGGACATCCCTAACGCCGTTAACTCCTGGTCATGGTTTATAATTGACAGTACCGTGAGATGATCTCATGGAACCAACAGCTCCGCTCAAAATCTCGGCTTTGGATGGGGTTTGAATGAGGAGGAGGAAAGCGGGGTCTCCAGGGATATGCCTGCGCTGATTCCAATCTGAATCCTTGGCCCTTCGAGCGGCCACAAAGAAGACACTAAAAATAACTTATTTTCATTACAAAGATGCTTTTAAAGAGAAACGAGAAGGAAGGGGGGGAAACATTTCTACAACGGGGATTAATGTAAGTTGGAGTGGAATAAAAGGAAGTCAACGCTGAGCAAAAAGGGAACTTAAAAGGAAACCAGTAGTAGATCATATAGAGTTTGTTTTGGCCTGCACTGCAGTATTACCGAGTTCTTGACCTCTGCACAGAAAGAGCTATAATCTGAACCGAGACTCCTCCACTTTTAAAGTCTTTGCAAGTGTGACTCACAGTAAATTTTCAACATCGAGCATGTTTACTACATTAAACAGCGCGAGGTAGAAAAGTTCACATCACCATTTTTAATGGCCCCACAACCGCACGCTTTGCCATCTGCGCGGGTTTGTCACCCGTGTCCAGCTACAACCACGGGCACGGAGCTCCTGCCAGCGCAGCGGCCCGGGCCATAAACAGAGAGCAAGTAGCGGCCGGGGCAAGAGATTTCAGAGATAGTTTTGCTTCCAGCCTAAGGATCACCATCTTTCAACCATTTCTTTCTCCCCGACTTTGCCGCGGTACGGGAGGGAAGGCGAGGCTCCCTGAGCAGCCTGGACCCTGCTGCCCACGCCCCCTCGGACCCGGCCCGGTTCCCTGCGGGTGGGGCTGGGGCCATCTCCGCGGAGAGCGGGGCAAACAGGGAGGGTCCCTCGCACCCGGCTGGGGAGATGGAGATGAGGAGGAAGCGAGAGCATCAGGTGGAGGTGACTCCTTTTGCATCCTCTCCCTCTGCTCTCTCCCTCCTCCTCCGCCCGCCGAAGCATCACCCCTCGGGTCCTGCTGGACGCGGCGGATCCGGGACGGGGGTGATGGAGGGGCGGACCACAAACCCGGGGGACGCAGAGAGGAGGCGGTGCAGCGAAACACCGGCCGCCGCATCCCGCTGGGGGCAGAGGCAACACCGCCTCCAGTTCCCGATCTCGTCTCCTCCGCCGCATCCCCCCCTCTCCACTGCTAAAGGCGAACGGGAGCGCCTGCTGTCCCCAGGCAGTGCGAGGAAGGACAAATCCTCATTCCGGGGCTGAGCACCATGCCTCCAAACCCACATCCCGAGATGAGCACCATCCCCGCAAATCCCGCATTCCGGGATGAGCACCATCCCCGCAAATCCCGCATTCCGGGATGAGCACCATCCCCTGAGCGCTCATTCTCTGAGCACTCCGGGCAAAGAGCGCCGTGCGCTCAGCGGGCTTGGGCACGGTCGCCAGCCCCGGCACTCGGACGCGGCGACGGAGCAACCACTTGACAAAGCAGAGCTGTCGAACTTGACCTGAACTGCGAAAAGCAGAAAAAATCTTCGAGAAGGAGGTGCGGAATAAGTACGGTCTTGGGGAAAAAAAAAAAAAAAAATCACGTTTTTGCCAGATCAAGATAAAATGGATAAGGAAAGCGCGGTCGTTTTCAGGGCGTTGGCGATGTGGCAAATGGGTCCCGCCCGTTCCTGTACCACAACGCTTCATCCACTTTCCTGAGCACATTTTCCAGGTTTTGAACGTGTTCAACAGGGGACAAGGAGAGGCCACGCCGAGCTCAGCCACCTGTGCGGGCCTCGCTGCGGGAGCAGGCTTTGTGCAGCTGGAGCTGCCCTCGGCGTGGAACGAGCCCTGCCTCGCTTACACCCCCACACACCAGTATTGGCTCCTGAGAGGTTTAAAGGCTTAAATCCTTATCTTACTGCAGTAAGCCGTAAACCTCCCAGGGAGCAGGGCAGGATCAAGGCTGAGGTCGGGAGGAAATCGCCCCCGTGGCTCAGCGCTGCCCATTCCTGCCCGGTGCGGGACCCCAAGCCCTAGGTGGGAGGTGGCCGCGTTAGGGAGGTGACCTCTATGCTCACCCCTGCCTCGGTGGAGGCACATGGAAGAGAGAGTTCTCGACACTATCAGCACTCTCCTATCGGCATCACACCTCCAGGTGCTGCCGCTTCCAGGAGCGGGGCGAGGGCGAGCCCCAGGGCCCGGCGGGACCGGGGAAGGCGGCGGCTGCCCGCGGCCGCTCGGAGCTGCCCTCCCCAAGGCTCCTCCAAACCATATTTATAGATTTCCCTGCACGGGGAGCAATCTCTGTCACTTCAGCGCAGGAGTTCTCCCCGCCAATTATTCTGCAAGCTAATCTCTCTGGATAGGCTCCTTTCCTTCCTTCATTACCTCATTCCCTCCTTCCCTTGACGTCAACTCACGTTCATTAGCGAAGTGGCTTCTGGAAGTGACAGAATTTTGTTGTCTCACGTCCAGTGTCGATTAATCTGAGGTGATATAAGCGGCCTGCAAGAGGAGCCACTCGCGGCTTCCTTCGCAGAGGCACATTGTTTTGTGTGCGAGAGTTACTTAGCAACTCCAAGATACGGGACTGGCTCCAAGTTCACAAAAAGTTGAGGAATAAATTTTGGGGAACTTCTTTTACTCACTAAACACGTTGTAAAACTCCAACGCCCAGCCCCCATGTCAAATCGGAAAAAAAAAAAACCAACCCTGGAAGCCGCGCTTGCCACAGGCCCGTCTGTTGGCAAAGAGATTTTGTTGCTTGCAGCAAAGCTCCAGACGCACCTTTCTCCCAGCAAGGAAATCCGATAGGTTTATTGCCTCGATTTCAATAAATAACCTCCCTGCAGGCCAGCTCCCATCACCCCTAGGAGCCATCGGGACGGCTCTTGGCCTGCAAGAAGAAGCCCTAGGATGGAGCTGAGTTTTAATGGCCTGTACCATGCTCTGCCCATGGCTGCTGCTCACCAGCCAGCATTCCCATACCTTCCCGGCCTCGGGGAAGAGCTTCGGGAATCCCAGGGCCAGGAGCGGAGAGGAGGCGGGGGGCTCTGCCCCAAGCGCTTCCCCCCGCTGCGGCTAAAGGCAAACCCCAAATTCATTGCACGGCGGGCAGCCCTTCTCCCGCTCCGCAGAGGTGGCCGGCACCTGCTGCCGGAGCGCGGCTCTCCCGCCCCGCCGGGATGCTCTGCCAGCACCGAGCGGCGCAGCCAACCCCGGCTCGGGAGGGCGACCCGGGCCGGGAAACCTCCGGGACACAGCTGGGCCGCGACGGAGGGCGCGGCATCTTTTTTTCGTTTTGTAGGGGTTTGGGGATGTCGTTTTTGGGGGTATTTTTTGTTTGCTTTCTTTGTTAGCTTTTTGCTTGTTTGTTTGTTTGTCTGGAGTTGGGGTGGTTTTGTTCTTGGTTTGGTTTTTACGCGTAATTTTATTTTCGGGTTTGGTTAGGTTGGTTTCTTTTTGTTTTTAAGAAGGCAAAGAATAAATCTGTTTCCTTGCGAAAAGGAGAAGCTGTTTGAACGGCATGCAGGGGAGAGAGCGCGTCCCAGCAGCAAACCCGACCCCAAGGAGGGCAGGCGGAGCTCCCTGCCGGCAGAGGTACCTGTTGTAGGGGGTCCGGAGGAGCAGCGCCTGGCTGCCCGTGCAGCTGTCGGTCGGCGTGTGACAGCCGTACACCGGCGGAGGCACCGAGTACTGCTGGTCCCCTGCGGAGAGAGCAGCGCAGAGTTAACCCTGGGGGCGAGCGGAGGGGTGGCCAGGGGCTCCAGGGGCACCTTCGGGCAGCTCCAGCTCTGCGCCAGACCTGCGAGGCTCGGGGAGGGTCCCTGCGGGTTTGCCCGGAGGCAGGAATGAAGGAATTACCTAGGGAGGGCTGCTGGCTGATGGGGTCCTCGTGTTTGAAGGAGTGGTTGGTGAACTGAGCGGCGGGGTGGGACGGCGTGTGGCCGTAGCTGGGGGTCCCGTCAAAGGCCACGGTGCTGTAACCTGGCGGAGAGAGCACAGCGGGGTTAGAGCGGAGCTCCGCAGAGTCCCTGCGAGCGAGAGAGAAGGGCTCATGGCCACGCACGGAACGCTTCGTGTCTGATCGCCTCCGGGGCTGCTGCCCACGCTGGGGACAAGGGGACAAGGACAGGGCCAGGCTCCCGGAGCCCCTGGGCCCCTCCGCCACCGCCCTCTCCGCGCTCGCACATCTCTCTCTGCGCCCCGAGGCGCGGAAAGTCGGAAGTCTCGTTCGTGTTTAAAGAGAACAGATCGCCTTCGGCAATAAAAAGGATGTTTCCATTAATCGTTGCTCGTATTAAAAGAGGAAGGTTCCCATCTGCTCAGTGTACTCATCTGGCGCTTCCAGTTTAGAAGTTACCCTTTCATCTTGCGCGCGTTTTTTTTATTATTTTGTTAAGAGCGGCTTTCTGAAGAGTCTGCAATAAAGAAGCGGAATGTTACGTGCAGAAATAAAACTCCTCCTTTCAGCGAAAATTGCTCTCCAAAATAATAAACAGCCTATTTTCTTTCCTACACCGAGCAGATTCAGATGGAAAGAGACCACCTCTGCTGACCCCGGGCCGGCACGAAATCGTAAATCAGGTACTTGGACACCAACTTTCATTAATGACTTGGAGCTGGCTAAACAACTTCAGCTAAAAAAGTAATTACAAAGTAATATTATCTCAGAGGCTTCTCGGCTCATCAGCATTTACCCCGAGAACCAAGCTCCTCCGAGAGGCACTTAAAAAAAAAGGAAAAATAAAAGAAAGAAAACAACGAAACCAAGCAAAACAAAAAACCCCAATCAAAACAAAAAAACCCAACAAAACAAAACAAAAAGTGCGACGCTGGCAGAGGAAAAAAACCAAAGAGACTACGAGCGCTTTCTCCCTCACACTCCTTTCCCTGAACCCGCTTATTCCAGCATGGGCATCCCTCGCGGGCCCGTGTGGATGGGGAGTGCGGCTGGAGAGTGATTTTATCAGTCGAGAAGGAGCACTCGGGGCTGTTTTCGGGCTCCTGTCTCAATTCCCTTTCGGTGCCGGGTACGATCCGTAATCACAGCGTGTTTCGGAGAGAATAAAACGGAGAGGCAACAAATGGATTCTAATGTTGCTTCTCCGTTTTATTCTCTCTGCGGACAGCCTGGATCCAGAGACATTACAGGACTTCATTAACCCGCTCGGGAGAAACAGAGGGAACCGCAGCAGGAATGAAACTACTCCAGAAGACTTTAAAACCTTCACCTTCGCGGTGATTTTAAGCCGGAGCTGGGATGGGAGCGGGACTGGGCTGTTCCCGGCCAAATGTCCCTCGCATCCCCCTGACCCTGCGGGCAGAGCTCCTTCGGCGGCGTCGCGGGCAGCGTTGACAGCCGGTACCTCACGGGCTCCCATCCCACAGCTGCTTCTCGCTCCTTATCTCCTCCCTCAGCCCTCTGGATAGAGCCTCAACCTTCAACTCCCTTTTTGCCCGTTTCCTTCTGTCTCTTTTTTAACTTTCAGAAAACACTGACACTTTCTACGTTACTTTTGGCCAGCCGCAGAGTTTCGGTGACCTTCAAAACTCAGCTCGGAGCAGGACGAGGTTTTGGCCACATTTTCCGGTGTTGCCTGACCCAAAGCTTCAGGAATGTGATAAGAAAGTTGAGTTCTGAACCGAGCTGCCGATAGTGAGGTCTCTTTAATTAGGGCGTTATCAGAACTAGGCCTGATTAAAATGTGCTGAAAATAATTGAAAGTTGTACATCTGCTGGGGAACGGGGCCCGCTGGAGGCATCCAGTTGTTGGAGGAGCCCAGCTGGATGAAAGAGGCAGGCAAACGAGAAGAGGAAAATTGGGCAGAGGTTTCAAAGCCTTAGTTTCCTACCCCCCCACCCCATCCCAGACTTGGCAAAAATGTCATCGCAGAGCCAAGGTAGCGTCTTTCCCACGGTCGGAGGAACCGTCTAAAAAAAAAAAAAAGGAGTTCAACCTTGAGGAGAGCCAAAGCAAGAACATTTTATCCATCCACCATTTAAAAAAAAAAAAAAAAAAAAAAAAAAAAAGAAGCAAACACCCTTTGCCGAATTTCTCCATGCCGAAGGAGCCCTCTCTCTGTGTAACACCGCAAATAGCTGCGGCTAAGCCTCAGGGTTGCACATGCAGAAGGCAGCCCCGAGCCGAAGGGACCCCCCCAGGCTGGCAGAGCACGGGAGGGAACCGGGACACGGCCCCTGCTCCCCGCTCCCCGCCACGGCGCCGTGCCCAGGCTTCTGCCGGGCTGGGTGCTCGGGGCTGTGCGCAGGGCTCGGGGCGCTCTCGGCCCGCACAGGTGCGGTGTGTGCGGGCTGTGTGCGGTGCTGCCGGACCCGAGCACAGCCCAGCCTGGGCTCCGTGTGCTGGGGCCTTGAAGGCTCCGTTTCTCCTCGGGGTGGTTAAACCCGGACGTCAGGAAGATGCGGGGTCGCAGCTGTTTTGTCCCTCGCTAACTCCAATTTGTCTCCCTCACCCTTCTCTCCGCTTTCTCGTGGCTATTTCCGCCCAGCGACCATAAATCCCCTCCGATGTCTAAAATCCTTTCAGAAGTGCCTGTCAGAGTCCCTGTCCCGGCGGGCTCTGGGCCGTTCCCCTCCCATCCCGCAGCTGGAGCTGGGACCCCTCGGGGAACGCAGCAGCTCCGGGGCCTCGGCGCGGCCGAGCCTCTCCCCAGCTCCGGGGCTGAGCTGATCCCATTTTCCCAGCCGGGATCGGCAGCACGCCCCAGGAGCCCCGCTCTGCGCTTTCCCAAATCGGAGCCCGGCGTCGGGCGAACCCCCGAGGGTCGAAGGCAGCAGCGGTGGCAACGAGACCGCGACACCGGCACTGCCCGGGGGAGGCCACGCTGCCGAACAACCTCTGTCCCTCGCTGCAAATATCGCCCGGGCCTCGGCCACCCCTCGGCGGCCAGCACCGAGCCTCGGCCTCTGCTCTGCCCCCCGCCCGAATCGCCCGGGACGGTCGGTGCCAGCCCTTCTGTGGGTACGCGATTGCCCCCGCGGGGCACAGCAATCCCGAGCTGCGGGTTGGGTTCAGCCCAGCTGGGTTTAGCGGGGAGAACCCTGTGCTAAAAGCAGAGAGACTCATCCCGCTCCGGCAGGGCCACGCACACTGTGCCGATGTCCCGGCCCCCGAGCCTTGGCTGCCCGGCTCCCCTCGCTCCAATTCCCCCGGGCCCGAGCAGTGCGGGCCGAACCACGGCACCCTGCCGCTCCGGGGCCAGCTGAAGGAGCGAGAAGGAGACCCGAAAGGTCTCCTACAAGTTCTCCGCAAGCTGGCCCCCTTTTCCTTTCTTCCTCGCGTTTGCACCCGCAAATCTTTATAGTGAAGACACTGGAAGAAAAAGGATTAGATGCTGACCCCGGTGCCACACGAGGGTGACCCATGGCCGTTCAACCCTCGGGAGCTTCTCAGCGCGATGCGAGCATCGGGGACCGGAGGGAATTACGGCGCAGCCGGCCCTGGACACGGAGATGCGGACAAGAAACGACGAGTGGCCCCTGTTTGTGCATTCCAGCCCGGGGATATCCAACCCCTCCCGAAGTTAATTCGGCAAGGGGCTTGAAAACACTAGTGTGCGGACAGCGCTTTTCGGATTTAGGAGGAAGTTTGGAGGTCCACCCCCGCCATCACCCCATCACCCCCGAGATGTGCAGAGGGAATTGTCTCGGGCCGCGGGCCCCAGCTCCGTTCCAGGACTCTGCGCCGTCTCCGGCCCATGAACAAACCTTTGCGAAGGCGAGAGGCTGCTCCAACCCGGGGAGGGGGCCGGGGGACTCCAGCCCGCCTGGCAGAGCCGCCCGCTGCATCCGCTGCCCCACGGAAGGGATGGGGGGCGAGCAACTCGTGGCTCCTAAAGCTCCCGGGAGCGACGTGGCTGCCGCACAGGGAGAGAAGGGAGGCACGGGAGGGCTGGCTCGCCTAACCCGGCTCGGCTGCCGCGGAGAAAGACTGGGCTTGGTGTTTACATCAGGCGCGGCCCTGCGGGGCTGAGCGGGCGCCTCCGGGGGCCGACCCCCGAGCCCGGGGCGCCCGGCAGCGCGGCCCTTACCCTGGTTGCGGATGGCTTGCTGGCTCTCCAAGCAGTTGGGCAGGTAGGGCCCGTTGGGGAACATCCGAGCCTGGCCCGAGGGCGGCTGGCTGGGCGGCGGGGCTCCGAAGGGCCCGTAGCGGCAAGCGCCGGCCGTGCCCGTGAACTGGCCGGAGAAGTGGACGGTGAAGGCGCTCAGGTATTGCTCCTCGTGCGGATCCGATCCGTTCCAGCTCGGCTCCTGCTTGATGAAGGAGTGCGGTCCCAGCGAGCCGTAGGAGGCCCCCGGGGGAAAGTCCAGCACGGGCGCCCACTGCGCCGCGCTGCTCACCGGCATGGTGCAGTTGCTGTTGCCCGGCAGGGAGGGCACGGAGGGCAGCAGCGCGTTGAGGTCTCGCACGTCGGAGCCCATCTGCTCGCAGACCTTCTGCCTGCCGCCGGGCAGCCAGTCTCCCCCCGGGCCGCACTTGTTCCAAGACACCTGGCCCCTGCCCGCCAAGCCGGAGGCCGGCTCCGGCTGCAGGCACCAGGCCGGCGAGCTCAGCCCTTTGGGAGAAGTTTGCTCCGCGACGCAGCTCCCCGGGTCCAGCCCTGCGGGAGCCGGCAGCAGCGACAGGGAAAGGTTGTTCTCCAGGATCGCCTCCGGGCTCGCACCCGCTCGCAGCGCAGGGCAGGACGCGGTGTGCGTGTTTGTGTGTCCGGGCGTGTGCGTGTGTCTGTCTGTCTGTCTGTACGAATGTCCGCCTGTCCGAGCTGGGGCGGGGGGGCACAGCCGACGCGCACGCCTCACCTCGGATGCCTGCTCGCCCTCAACTTTGCAAAGCTCAAATAGAGGCGCTTGCAGGGGAGGAGGAGTCAGCCAGGCCGATCCTCCATTCACACAACCTCCGCCGAGGGGCTGCCCACAGCCCGCTCTGCTGAACCCAGCCGGACCAGACGCGCGGGGGGGAGGGGAGACACAGGACAGCCGGGGATGGAGGGGGAGAGGTGACTGTGGGAGAATATATTTCCCCTATACATCACTCCCACCCTTCTTCTGGTGCAAGCGCCACTAAATCTCACCCTAACGTCTCCCCGCTTTAGGAGAGACTTGCAGGACTGTTAGAGGGATCCAGGTGGCCAGTAAGTACGTGCTGGCTGACATCCCCCGCCAGCTCCGTGCGTGTCCGTGGGGATTCCCGAGGGCGGCGAGGTCACAGGCCCTGGGGACCGCACGGAGAAGCCTCCGCCCTTGCAGGAACCGGGGGAAGTGACACGACCCGGGGCGGGCGGACCCCGTTCCTGAGAGGGGAAAGTGTCTTTCCAGGTGCCTCTCCCACTAAGGGAGGAACCTGCGTGTCCATGAGCTCCTGCGGGGTGCGAGCTGCCTGTCCATGGAGGGCAGGGCCGCGGCACATCGCCCGGGGCTGGCTGGGAGGGGTACTGAGGGCTCAGAGAGGGGAGGGTTGGGCACACCGGGCGTGTGCCCGGTCCTAGCCCGGTCCCTCCGACCTGCCTGTGTGTGAGGGGAAGGAAGCAGTTGGACGGGCGGGGGAGGACAGCAGCGCTGGGAGTAACCTGCTATGGAGAGATTCACCTGGCACTGCTCCCGGGAAGGCCCGGAGTCTCTTTTTTCCTCTCCAGCCTCCAACACAGCGGATCCTCAGCGTCCATCCCGGGGGCGGCGGCCGGAGGGCCCCCGAGAGCGCTTTACGCGTTATGCCGGGATGGTTCTTCCTCCCAGGAGACACGGCGGGGCTGGGGTCGGTCCCGGCAGCGAGGGGTGCCGTGATTCTGGCGGTGCAGGAGCCCACCTAGACCGGCTGCCCAGCCGGGAAGCGCCGGGGCGGGCGGCAGAGCCCCGCGGGACTTGGCGGTACCTGCTGCAGGCAAGGAGGGGAATCCTGCCGCCCTCCTGCAGGAATACTGATGCATAATCCCCCGGGGATGCGGGGGGCTGCTCCTACGAGCAGCCATGGGGCAGCTGCCGGCTCAGGGAACTCGCGGAGCCGGCGGGGTCGCAGCCGCCCCGTCCCTTGCGCGGAGTCACCGGCCTCTATCAGAGCTGTGACACCGCCGGGGCCACCGCCCGGCCACACCCGGGGCGCTCAGCCCGCACCCTCGCAGCGACAGCGGCGTCGTGTGACACCTTCACCTGCCGCAGGACACGCCGAGCACCTTGTCTAGCCGGTGACAAGGTACACCTCGGGATTTCCTTTCCCTCTCGGCATCAGAGGTGATCGCAAGCATCGCCAGCCTTGAAGAGATGTTTTAAGATTCAAAGTGTAAATGCTACAACAAAAGAAATTTAGATAGGTCGTTATTTGAGTGGCCAAGTATAACTTCATTTTCTCTTCAAACTAATTAGTCTTAACGGTCGGGTTTTGTTATTATTTTATATATATATATTTTTTTTTTTTACCTAAACTATTTCAGATGATTCCCTTTTAATATCTCTCTTTTGGTGCATGCATCTATGTATTACAGATAGCGTAAGTGCGAAAGACCTGTTCATTATTTTTACTGATATTAAATATCCTCTACGTTTACAGGACGTTCAGGTGCAGAATCCATGGCAAAATAAGCACCCTCGGACGGCACTTGCGAAGGCAGCCCGTGTCCGTGATCGCGCTGACCTCGCTGGCACCGCGGGCTCCCGCTCTGCCTCCCGCTCCGGCCGCACCGGGGCTCCCGCACACCGCGGCCACCCCTGCCCGGGACCCGCGGGGAGCTGCGGGGTCGGGACAGGGGCTGCTGCTGCTTTGCTGGTTCCGGTGACGGACCGACACACGAGGTTGGTTGAACTTAAAGGTCTTTCACAAACGAAACGATTTCATGATTCTTTCCATGATCTCCGGCCCTGCGATGGACAGCGTGCATGCAGGAACGGAAGTCTTTGGCCAGCCTAAGCGGAGTATTTAATTTCCCATGAAAATTAGAGCTCTCTAGGAGCAAAAATAAAATGCGTTTTCCGCAGTGGGCTGGTTTTCGAGCTAGCGTGGGGTTTTTCTCTTTTCTTGAAATAACTTAGCTTGATAAATCATCTTGAAAAGGAAAACAATGTTTTCTTGGTCGCTTAGCTCTGCATTACTCCACCTGAGAGGAAGAACTGCCGAAGTCCTTCCAAACCTCTCGCGCTTTCTCAGCAGTGAAACAAGACGAGCCCTTTGCTATTTAGCGCATCCTTCCTCCCCGCGGCTGCTGGCGAGGCCGGAGAGCACTCCGGAGCTGCCAGCCCAGCCCAGCCCAGCCCAGCCCAGCCCAGCCCAGCCCAGCCCAGCCCAGCCCTGTGCTGCTCCGAGCGCCGGCACCTGCTCCCTCCGGGGCCATCCTCAGCCGTGCGGGGCACGGAGCGCGCCCGCCGCCAGCGCGTCCGGGTCGGGACAAATCCTCAGAGGGACAGCCTGAGGAGGGGAGGAAAGCCCGGACCCTTCTGTTTCGGGATGGGCTGAGGACTTCTGGGAAACGGCCAGAGTCACTTTTCCTCGGCTGTTCCCGTTTAGCCAGCGCCAGGGAGAGAAAAATCTGCTGCACTCCTCTAGCACAGGCCGGGAGCGCCCCTCGGGGCGCACGGCATGCCGAGAGGAGCTGCTCCCTCTTTGCAGGGGGCGTTTGCCCGTCTCTTCCCCAGAGATCCCAACCCCGATTCCAGAAAATGGTAATTCGGGGACAGCAGCTCCTTTGTCGGATTCCAGACCAAGGCGGTCCGGAACATTTTGCCCCGTCCCCTCCAAACCCGGCCCGGTCCAAAACTCTGACAGGTTTCATTGTTCCATAGCTAACTCCCGATAATTCTCACTCTTCGATTGCGCTCGAAGGCACGCTCTGCGAGGTTGAACGATAGCGGCAGGACGATTATTCTAGTGAGAGTCCCGAGAAAAACGGGGTCGGGAACCTGCTTCAACCTGAGCACCTCCCCAGCCGTATTTTCCTTCTGCCATGCTAACCACTTTAGGGAGCGTAATTCTTACTGAACACCCAAACGATCCCCCCGCGGTTCGGAGGTGGGCGAGACTGACTGAAACAGAGATAAATCCCCAGCCCTTCCTCTCCTGCTCACGGCTCTCACAGTGCGCAGGGGATCTGTCTCCTTTCACTCAGGGAGCTGATCAGAGTTTGATTATTTAAGCTCCAAGAGCAGCAGAAACAAAGCCGCGAAGCATCTCGCAGGGGGCAGAGGGGCAGGAGCTCATCCCGGCGGGCCCAGTCTCTCATCGCTCGCTGCCGAGCGCTGCCAGCACCGCCGGCAAGGCGGGACCAGCCTTTTCTGAGCGGGCTGACGTGGGCACCGGGACGCTTCCGAGCTGCGTAGAGGACATTTTGTTTATCCCCTGAGCGTAGAAGAGGGGTTTTTTGATGCACAGAGAAGCGAAGATGACGGGAGCGGGGGCGCTGCTGGTCCCTCCGAGGCGGGATGCAGGGATGGCGAAATCCCCGGCGGGGTCTTGCGCATCTCCCTTCTCCCCTTCTCTTCCCCCGCTCCGGCCGGCGGGGCTCTGGCCATTATTGTACCGTAAATCTTGGGAACGCTGGAACTAATTACGGAGAGGATATGTCTCAATTTGTTCCGCATTAGTGCCGCGCCGGGACGCAGGCACCGAGCACGGCAAATTGATGGGCCCGGCCCGGCCCGGCCCCGCCGGGACAGCGGCCCTGACCCCCCGTTCAACCCGGGGGGGGGCCCGCTCCGCCTCCCGCACCTGCGGGGCCGCCCAGCCCCCGGGCGGTGCCCGAGGCTGCGGCCAGCCCCGAGGTACCACGCCAAATTTATTAGCGTGCTGCGAGGACGAGGCTCGGTATAAATCACGGGGCTGTATAGGGCCATAAAGCATCGCTATGTATCCCGCCCTCGCCGGGGTGCTGGTGAATAGGAGTGCATGGAGAGCTGGGTATCGGTAACATCTTTCAGATCTGGAGCGTGCGACGTTTTTATGGTCTTAGATATACAATGGGATATACTTGTGGAGCAGCTCGAACTATTGCATGGAAATTTATAGGTATTTTGTACTGACGTACTAAAGGAATTTTGGGGGAAAAAGCTCTTAGGCAATATGCTCAGTTCTTGGCTTTATCGCTAATGGTTTTGAAAGTAATAAAATTATTATTTCGGCAGGAGAAAATAAAAATATTCTAAAATATAGTGCATTATAAATGGGTGTCTGGTAACTGAGATTTAAGGAATTAATTACTCCTTGGTCATAGCATGCAGATCCCATTGTAAAGGCACATTGAACTCTAAATACAACAATATATAAACACATCAGTAACAGTGCCTGGCATGGACACCGATTCAAAGAATTCTTTGAGCCACCTGGGACACCATCTTCGAATATGGGTACATACTGGAAATATAAAGTAAACATTAATACAGTCAAAAGAATTAGAAAGGCTCCAGCTGCAGTGGACAAACACGGGTAAGGAAAGGCACCCATGGCCTCAGGTCTCACTAACTGTAGGGTAATACAGGACAGGGGCAGAAGATGAATTGTCCTTTACCAGTTTCTTCAGAGACTGAAGAACATATTTTCCTAAACACTCACCATCCATGCCTTTTATCTATCAACTTAATTCTTTAACAAACACACTTCAACAATGCCAAGCAAAGTCCAAATCTCCCTTTGTTCTTGCAAAGCCCTTTTGCAGCCCTGTGTGAAGATACCCAGTTGTCCTCAGCGGGAAACAAGAGGGCTCCAGCAGCTGTCTTAGCTGAGGGTTTAAACCCGTTTTCACTGGGTTTTGTTCACTGTACACACCTCAGAGGAATTAATCCATGTAAGCCCCTGACTAAAAGGGCTGTAGGGCAGGTGTTCCCACTGAAATCAGTGCCTAAGGATGTCAGTGCATGGCGTGGGGAAGGCCAAGCACATCCTCTGCCTGAGGAGGTTTGATAAGTGCGGAGGATAAGCAGTGGGGACAATGTGCCTGATGCCTAAAGCAGAAGAGAAACAAAAGCTCCTGAGTTCTGTTCAACACCTTCTGCACAGCCCAGAGAAATGGGAGAGGTGACAGCAGTTTTGCCAGAATAATGGAGGACTCCAGCAATGTTTGTGGAGTGCTCGGGTAAGCAAAGAAAGGCAGACGGTTGCATTTCGCAGCAGAGCTGTGTGCGATGTGTCAGTGATGTGACCTGTGAGGGGGTGGCAGGGCTGGAGAGCTGTTGCAACACGGCGAGTCCCTCCTCCCAGCCCCAGCAGCACAGCACGGCCGACACCCACAGCTCTGCAGCCTGGGCAGACATTCCACTGCCCCCAGCCTCCAGCACAGCCCTTTGGCTTCCCTAGGAACGGAACAAACCCAGTCCTTTTTAACCACAGCCACATGAAGGTGCGTGTGCCTCTTCTCTCTCTGGACTGCACGTACTGACACGTGTGGATTGCAGCAATACACATGAGGCAGAGGAGCTCATTTTACTCATTTGGATGGCTGGAAGCAACACCAGCGAAAACGTACCCCCCGCTGAAACCAGAGTTTCCGAGGCTTCCCACTCAATGTGGCTTTTGGTCAAACCTGAAGGTTTACAGGCAGTCTCTCTCTCCCTTGAGTGGGTGTGGGACATAAATGTGAAAAGCCATCTGAACAGTCCATGGTTTCAGGGCATCAGCCCAGGAGAGATCTGCTGCAAGCAGGGACAGAAGCCACAGTATCAGATGCAACTCAGATGGGCTGCAGCTGTCAGTGTTTTCAGATTTGTGACCGTCACTGTCCAGCTGCAGCCTCTGCTGCCCCCACTGCCCCTGTCCCACAAAGCTCATGCCGAGATGAGCTAAGCAGGGACAGACAGCTCGAGATGAAGCTGCAGGGAGAGGTGGGGGAAGAAAGGAGAGAAGGGAGGGAACCCACGTGTTGAACTTGCCTTAGAAGTCAAATTTCTTCTTCATGAGATGCAGGACATTCCTTTCCCTTCAGATTTTATGTCTGTTTGATTGCACTAAATTCATCTGAGCGCTGCTGTGACACAGGAATTAAAAGCACTGAGGGTTTGCTGTAGCTGTTGAGTCATGGGCGCAGACTGATCAAATCTACCGCTTGTTTTTCTTCCTATTACATGAAAGCAGAGTTCAATAAAGTTCAGATCGGAACCAAGACCTACTTTGTGATGTCTTGACAAACCTTTCCTGATACATTTATCACATATTAGTCAGAAAGAAAGAAGCACAAAAGAGCCTTGTCAACTTGTTATTTATGTTTTTTAAATGAAATAGTGAAAGGAATGAGCAAGTAAGTGTGATTCCTTTCTCTAGATTGCAGTATCATAGATTAATAGCTCTATGAACAGATTTGCAAGTAGCACCATCATGCTAGTCAAGATATTAAAAAAGTTTATGAGCAGTTGCTTAGCAAAAACAAGATAAAGCCTACGGAAATCTGATACTGGTCAACGGTGCATTTATTCAAAACATAATACTCACTTCAAGTCCTCATAAATCCTTTGCAAACGAAACTTCCATTGTGATCACTGTTCCAGATCTAAATGATTTATTTTTTTTTTCCTTTGGTAGACATTAGACAGATCTCAGAATGTACAAGTTATGTACCTACTGATATGGAGTTAATCATGCACCCAATTAGATAATAAATATTAAATTCAAATAAGAAGATATTTCAAAGAAGGAACTATCTTCACAAGAAAATGTTTAAAAATTATTTGTGGATGAACTTGCATAAAAGATCTCACTTTTCTGTGTGATTTGTTTCAAAATTCTGGTCTTCCACGGTTCAAAACTGTGAAAGTTCTTGGGAGCAAAGTAGACATTGGATTGTGCGCAGTTTTAAAATGGAGTTCTTAGCAATATTTACAATCACTGAATGCTTTGGGTTGGAAATGGCCACAGAGATCATCTCATTCCAAACCTCCTGCATGGGCAGGGACACCTTCCAGTCCATGAAGTTGATCCAAGCCCCTGGCCTTGAACTCTTCCTGGAATGGGGCAGCCACAGCTTGTCTGGGCAACACATGCCAGGGCCTCACCACTCTCACAGTAAATAATTTCTTTCAAATAACCAGTCTCTGTCAGTGTGAAGCCGTTCCCCTGTGTCCTGCTTCTCCATGCCCCTGTGAAAAGCCCCTCTCCAGTCTCTTCCAACCCCTTTAGGAACTGGAAAGCTGCTGGAAGGTCCCCCCAGAGCCTTCTCCTCTCCAGGCTGAATAACCCCAATTCTCAGCCTATCTTCACAGCAGAGGTGCTCCAGCCCTCTGAGCATCTTTGTGGCATCCTCTGCACTTAACCCAGCAGGTCTGTGCCCATTTTTTGCTGTGTGCCCCAGAGCTGGGTGCAGAGCTCCAGGTGGGCTCTGAGCAGAGCAGAGGGGCAGGATCCCCTCCCTTGCCCTGCTGCTCACGGTGCTCTGGATGCAGCCCAGGGCACATTTGGCTTTCTGGGCTGGGAGTGCTCATTGCTGGGTCCTGCTGAGCTTCCTGTCAACCAACACCCCTGAGCCCTTCTCCTCAGGGCTGTTCTCAATCATTCTCAGCCCAGCCTGTGTTTGTGCTGGGCACTGCCCCAGCCCAGCTGCAGGACCTGGCTCTTGGCCCTGCTGAGCTCCATGAGGCTCTCCTGAGCCTCTCCTCTGTCAGTGTCCCTCTGGTGGCATCCCTGCCCTCCAGTGTCCCCAGTGCAGCACACAGCTTGGTGATTTTAGCCAACACAATGAGGGTGCCCTCCATCCCACTGTCCATGGCACTGCCAGAGATGTTGAACAGTGCTGATCCCAGTTTAGCTCAGGTTCACCCTGAGCAGCAGCAGCCTTTGCAGTTTCTATGCGCTTTTGAGGAAATGGGTCCTGTTGCTCTGAGAAGCTGCCTGAAAACAAGGGAGGTATACTTAAAGGCCAAGCAGAAGAGACCCACCAGGGTCAACCAGCCTGTCAATCCATTTTTCTGACTTCATGATCTGAGCTCCCCAATTTATAGAAGCCATGTGGTCTTCACTGCCTCTGGGGTTTTGAATGCTTCTTTCCTAAATGCTCAAAGCCAAATGGACTCTCAGATATAAACCTACTCTCAGAACCTCTAGGCAGAAGTCAAAATAAGTTCAGCAAATTGGTTGGATATCAGCTAAAAACACTTAATTTTTCATCTGATATACTTCTCTCAGAGGAACTACTGGAGTCAGCTTTAGCCAGACACCAGATCTAAAATGAAATAATTCTATGATTGGGTAACATGAACACCCCATAATAGCTACATCTGCTCTATCATGGAGTGAAAGTTCTTGAATCAGTTGGATAAGTTCTCTGGCCAAATATGGATTTCAGAGTATTTAACACTTGCAACATGCTTCACTCCAACACTGTGTATCTGTAATATCAATCCAGGTATTGTAAACGGTTGGGCTCAGAGTTCTGAGGACATCATTTGCAATTGCCACCTAATGCATCTTCAGAGATCCTTTGGACAGCTCAATCCAACCTTGTAGTCTCCTGCTCTTAGCATCAAGGAACCAGGATCAACCCCACAGCCTCAGAGGAGGTAGATTTACATGCACAAGCTCAGAGGAGGTAGATTTCCTTCAAGATCTGTGTATTATTTAGATAATAATAAATAAAAGAGAAGCCAGAAGCCAGCCAGCTCTCAAGAAATGCTCTGGGCTGCCCAGCAAATCCAAGGAACCTCAAACTCAGAGGGAAGCACTATCCACTCCTGGATGCCACGTTGTTAGGTGACTAAGAGCTGTGCATTGTGAGGCTCTGAACAGCCTTGTACAACTTTTCCCAAATCGCAGAAATCCCCTGGGAAACCTCAGTAATCAAACAAGATCTCGCAGTCAGGAAGCTTTTCTTCATTTTATTTCCCCTTCATCATTCCATCTATTACTCATTACATCCTCCTGCCAAACTCCACATAATTCTTATGTCTCTCTTTCATGCTTCCATGCTTCAGTGACATATAGACCACTATATTCTTTCATCCAAGCTTTTCCTACCCCCTATTCGGGTTGCACATATTTAGTCCTTCCCATTTTTCCTGCTGTGCTCCTAACAGCACCTCTGCTGAATAGAAGCACTCCAAATTGAACAGATATTCTACAAACAATTATATTTGGCACTCTCTAAAAGCCGAGACAAGCAAACCAATGATTAAATCACCTTGAACAACTGAGTGAGAGTTCAAAGCCATAAAATTGTCAAATCGGGACAGGGAACTTTGGATGACACTGAAAGATCAACTTCACAGGAAGCCCTCAAGTAAAGATATATTAAAAAATAAGCCCAAGTTTGCTTTACAGTCCTTGACTCAAGGAATATGTTCTGAGGTACATATCTGCAGTGATTTTTATGTACAAAATATTTTAAGTGTTCTGCCACTGTGACCTCAGGGAGATACTGGTAAGTGCCTACTACCCTTCCAGTCTCACAATATATTCTTGAGCTACAACATAATTATTGTTCCAAGATGTATACTGCAGCTCATGTAAAGGCAACGTTTTACACAATTAAATCACTTACTGTTGAGCAATTCGTGCTTCAGATGTTAGAAGATCCCCGTGTTACAGAGTTACAATAATTTGCTCCTATCATCATGTCCTGCTCAGACACAGTTTCCACAGCCTTTTCCTGCCAGAAACTGCTAGAATGTGGGTTTCATCCATAAACAAGGCAAGATCATTCCACAAACCAGAGCATTTTGCAAATCATACTGCATCTACATAACTCAAAATTTTATAAGCTTAGTTTGAAAAACTTCAGGTTCAGTCATCTGAGGACGATGAATATAGTAATTTATCTCTTTGAAACCTGGGAGCACTACATTTTTGGAATTGGGTTTACATCCAGTTAGCAACTGCAGTTATCTAAATCCCCTTTTATGAGCTTTATGATAAGACATGGATAATGGGGTGTGTTTGTGTAAGGTCTATTTGGGATTACTGAAAGTTTCACCATGCCCAGGAGAAGGGCACTGGCTGCAGAAATAAGACAGCTACTGCGTGATGTGTGGGAGCTCCCAACATCTCAGCAAGACACACCTGGGCATCTTTCAAAATAAAAAGGGCAACTGGCAGATTTAAAGGCTCATGAATACCCAACAGGAGAAGACATCCCAGTCAAGCACCTGCATCTGCCTGCCAAGCCTGAACCTCTGTGGAGCACAAATGGCACAAAACGTGCACTTCCCAAGCCAAGCCCAAATATTTTCACTGGAATTACATTTTTGCAGGGTGGTTTCTATCATTCCATAAAGCTATTCTTCCACTCTTTCCCTCTTTCCTCAGCTTCTGTGCTTGTTCTCCTCCCCACAAATGCATTCCAGTCATAAGAAAGAAGGATGCATACCATTCCAGTCCTCCACAGGTAACTGAAAGGAGCTACACAGCACAGAATCTTTGCTGACCATTTTTATTCCAAAGACACAAGGTGCTCTGATTCCCTGGCATGGATTTCCCCAGGAAAAAAGGGGTGAAGAGAGCCTTAGCCCTCCTGCCCTCACCATGTGTGCTGCAGCACACAGCTCTGCCTCACCTCCTGCAGGACTCTTGGCTGTTCTCTGACTTCTCCCACTCTGAACTGGGGTCACGTTCTCTCCTGACTGCGGCCAGAAAAAAAATAGATGGCACAAGGTATGCAAGGTATCAGGCCCATGACTGCTGACAAATCTCTAAGTACTTCTGTGGATTATGTTGGAAGCATATTCCTGGAGATACTGTTCGTGTTTATAAAGTCTTCTGGGGTGAGCATTGCTCAATGGAAAAGCAGCGCAGAAATTTAACAAAAGCTACGCTGCAAAAGGCAAAAAAGTAATTCTCCCACAGGAACTGAAAGGCATTTCATACATGTCCAATGAGACATTAAAAATAATTATGTGGAAGAGTAATAGCTCCCTTGGTTGTTTTAATATATTTTTGTCTACAAACAAGAAACGTTCTCTAAACTGCTGCCTTGGCTTGGCTTGAAAGGTCTCTCAAACAAAAGCCCTTCAAGTGACCCTTAGATTATTAAAGCTCAGTAACAATGAATGTGGATCTCAGTTCAAACAAAGACTGCAAAAATAAAAAGACAGCAGTTTTGGTCTTGGAAATGAGTGTGCCTCACTAAACTGGAAACACATAGAATGTATTTTTGATCAATAGTCATCCCTCCATGGAACAAACCCAAAATCTTTTGTTTAAAGATTTCAACACTGGGTTTCTCTTAAACAGTAACTGCAAATAGTCTCACTTCTAATGCAAATGGAAATGTTAGGTTCTATGTCTGAATTTAAATTTCCCAGAACTCATTCAGAGACCACTTCAGATCAACAAGAGATTTTTCTTTTTATTCTATTCCTAATGATTTTTTCCTGCAAAACTTGCTGAATTGTCATTAGGACCATCAGAAACATTTGTAGTGGAAAAAAAAACCCGCCAGCAACGCCAAATTGCAAAGCTTGAACACTCTGATCTGTGTCTCCCATGAGAAAGATACAAAGGTTGAGATGTTCAATGACAGACATTAATGTCAAGTGCTAAAGCAGGAAAAGCAAACATAGGAGTGGGGAGAGATATATGGACCCCATAGAATATCTTGTTTTGAAAGTCATATGTCATTTAAATGGCCTTTATAACTGAAGAAGTTAATTAAAAATGTATTTCTGTGTAGTTTGCTGGCAGAATATGCATGGCTGCCAGTTGATAGAGTCAGTTTTGCCTTCATCAGCTGGGGGCACAAGGTTTATGTACCCCCTTCATTGCTGTGCACAGCACTCCCTCCAAGCACAGGCCAAAAAGGATCTTGTCAAAGCACATGGGAAAAAATGCCAAAATCATCTCAGTTCCATCTCACTTGCATCTACCAAACTTGCTCTTGCAGCCAGCAGAACGGGAGAAGTAGGGATTGCAGCTACAGCTGGGAGAAGGGGACAATCTCCCTAAAGGACAGTGGTTCTCTGTCCAGCCCACCAGGAGCTTCCCAGCCCCTCACTGCTCTGGACTGCCATGTGTGCCCTGGTCTTTATTGTCTCAATATGATCTTCATTCTGCTCTCACTCTGTCCTTCAGAAACAGCAGCCAAGCTCTCTCCTATCTCTGTGGCTCACCACTTTTATCGGGAGCTCCATTTGCTGTTATCAACACAGGGCATCCAGCAGACTCCAGTGTTTAGCTGGGGACACCAGGACATACTAAAACTCTCTGATGTTTTCATTGTACAAGTTCAGTCCCACTGGGAGAAACTGCAGAGCTGAGCAGGTGGATAACAATCACATTTTCCCTAAACTAACCCTCTATGCATTGACAAGCGCATCTCAAGGGTGTGTAGAAATGATACAATGGCCAAACTTCGCCTCTTCTTCCTCAGATTTCAGAACAGAAAATGCAAATGGGTTTGATACTTGAAATAGAGAAAATACAAACAGAACTGTGTGTCTGCTTTAACAGCTTGTAAGCTGTAAGATCATTTCTCTACACAGTGATGCTTAATGACTGGAACTGGATTAGAAACCCTTGCTGACCAAAGCTTTCTGTTCAGCCTATTTCTATTCAGAGCAGTAAATTAGCTACCTTTGTGCTATGCCTGATTCCTGCCCAGGGGGTTAGGGAGATGTTTGTTCTGCATAACCATGGCAACAAAGTTGGCAATTAGCATCAAGTTTGGCTATTCCCCTGAGCAGGATTTACCCTGTGAACTTCATTTACCAGGCACCAAGCAGCCAGCAGCGTCCCAATGAAGCATTCAATACAGTCAAGACTGGATTTGAATACAGTAATAATAATAGACAGTATAACCCACTAATCTACATTTGTTATTTCCTTTTTAGCTGCCTCAATAATCATCTCTTTACTCTTGCATGGCAAAGCTAATGTACTAAAACTCACCTGCAGAATGGAGTGATCACATCATTCTCTCAAAGTATAACTTCTTGTAGTACATTTACATGACACATTAAAATAAATACAGGACAAAAATTAAATATATATGCAGGAGAAAAATGTTTCTGAATGAGATGTGGAAATGAATACAGATGAAAAGACAAAATACAGTTTACTGAATAGATTGATAGTTGGTAGTGTCATGACTGATGGTTTTCAAAGCAGTGAGTTATTTTAAGAGAATCCACAATCCTTAAATGTAAGAATCTTCATTTTGCTCTGTGTTTATACAGTGCATAGAACAGTATGGCACTGGTCTGCCACCAGGGTTCCGAGATACAAACAAAAAACAGCAGCAGATGAAAAGTGATTATTAGAAAATTAGAAAATATTAACAGCTTAGCTAAACTTCTGGTACTATGAAATTGGGGCCTGGATTTCAACACACTTCTGAGTTATTGATAATTTTGCCAGTTGCATCCTTTTTATAGTTTGCACAACTCTTTCTACCCTAAAATTAGATAGACTATGATAGCACTGATGGTCCTCTGAAGTTTTCTTTGTATTATTTTTCTTTCTGTATTACAGTACAGAGCTCCTTGGTCAGAAAAGAAATCCTGATTGTGTTGTGTCTCTGTACTTAATGCCCTGCAGTGCAGTACAGAGTGCTGGTCATAACTGTAGAATGAGTTAAGAAAAAGAAGATAAACATTTGATACAAAATGGGTCTTGTATATGAGATATGAATTTAAGAGTCTTTTTTTTTTAATGAGGATGAACCATCTATACTCATAAGGAGGAAAACTAAATACTTTTACCATTAAATATGATAAAGTAATATGTGCAAAAAGACTCTATCCCAGAGTTCATTTGTGTCTGTCCCAACAGAGTGACTGGACACAATGCCTATTCAAGGAAATGGCAAACTAGGGCTTGCTATTTCTAAAGTTTATTAATATTTACAGTGTACTTAGCCATTTTCTTATAATTTTTGGTCTTCTGTATTAGGTAAAGCTGAAACACTTGAAACCATGCTAAAATGGGGAGAAAAATACCTTTGGGCTAACACATAACCTTTTAAGAAGAGAGCAAGTGCTCAAAGACATGGTGTAAAGACAGCAACGTTTGGATGAGGGATATAAAATAAATAGCATAATGACACCAAAGGTTATGTGAAGCCAACATAAACACATAAACTAGGCAGGGCTAGCAGTGCCATGCTTTGCTTGTAAAATATGTAAAGAAATAAATCCACTGCTATGCTATTAAAAAAAAAAAAAAAAGAAAAGCATTAACTAGCAGAAGAGTACTCACATGCTTACAGTGTCATTTAATACACATATTTAGTTTAATCCAAGCAGTTAACAAGTCTTGGAAAACAAAGCAAAATCACTTTATCTTGGTTCAAGCAAAGCATTTGAAGGCAGGTTCCCCTAGGAAATGAGGCTTGTGTGATTGCACTGCCAGTCCATCTGTCTCTCAAATAACTCCTCAACCTCAGACCTGTTTCAGCCAAATTCTGCACAGACATGACATTCCCAGCAAAGCTGAGTGAGCACAAAGTTCAAGGAGCTGGCAGCTCAATAGAAAAAGAGGGACCTACACCAGTGCCCCCACTAAAGAAGCTCTGCCGAGTGAGCTCAGCAGTTCTTTGCAGTCTGCTCCCCCTGGCCAGTTACTCATCATGGCAAACTGCAATCCCTGCTACCATTGCCTAGCTGTTATCTGGGGAGGGGAGAAGGAAGGGAAGCAAAGGTAGCTGGAGGGGAGGGAATCACAGGGGACATGGAGGGAGCAGGGGTTGATGGGTGGGCAAAGAGCTGGGAGGCAAGGATTCAAATCCAGGCAGCCAGGATTCATTAGTTCCACTGTCACAGAACAACTTGTTTCTCAGCATTACAGTTCAGCCAAGAAACCACTAAAATAAGTTATTTGCACAGCTCTGTTGATACTGCATTTTCTAAACCTTTACTTGTTGGCATTTTGCATCCCGTCTCCTCCCATGGGGGCTTGTTCAGGGAGAAGATTTGATCAATTCTTAGCGTGCTGAACCAAACATGTACATGGATAGAGGAAGGAAAAGATGCATAATAACATCAATCTGGAGGTGCAAACATCAGGTTGCTTTAAATGTATCAGAGGAGAACTTGTCTCCTTCCAAAGGGGGGTATTTTCTGTTTCTTTTCATCTGCACCATTGTCTCCTGCATTTTACTCTGCTTGGGAATAGTAGAATGTGCGAGTAAGGACAGAGTTTACTAAATGCTGAATTAGTTGGGATTGATTTAACAATTTAGGCTTTTACTTGTGCTTAGGGAAATGTGCTGGACTTTGAAGAAGTTGTTTGATGCAATTTTTTCTAAGTGGGATGTAAACTGATTCTTCTCCTTTTCCTATAAAGGACCCCATAAAAAGTTGTCCTGTGACATACACAAAAGGACACCACAAAAGAAATAGCCCAGTTGACAGAAACCACCCCAGACAGATGTATTTGTGAGCTATACATCAATTCCTTGCTCTGTCAAAAACTGACTAGATAATACGAAAGTACCCAAGTCACTCCAGAATACAAAGTCTTACAAGGACAATTTCCAAGTTTTTCCCAGGTGACAAGACCTGTGACACTAGTTCCATTTTATGGTGCCCTTCATTCCTGAATGTCACTAAGCATGAGTGATATCCAAAATCAGCTTCTGTTTTGCTCCAAGCAGGGCAGAGACCCAGCCATTAACAGGGTGCTTGACAAGGACAGAAACAGAATTATCAAAATTATGAGTTCTAGTGTCTATCAGATCAGTAACTGTCACTTAAAACTCCAGCTGTTATTTCTTCCAAAAAAGAAAAAATCCTTGAAGGAGTGGTACAAACTCTTGGAAAGCCTTTTCTGCTTACAGTTTTTATTAAGTGCATTTATTTATTGGTTTGCTCCCAATACCAGTAGGGGCTGAGGTTCCCAAAGAGCAGGTTCAATATTCATGGGAGGGAGAAGTTTGGACCGTTCTTCAATGCCTTGCCAGCTACAGGGTGGGACTAGAAACACCTGGGACTAAATCTTCCTGATAAATTTCCCCATCCCAGTACTGTGTCTGCTTAAACCATCTCCTACAGCTTGTCCTGAAAACCTGGTCCTGAATTACCATGTGGCTTCCAGACGACCTCTGAGGGTTCCTTCTTAATTGTATTTGAGATGTGGGAAAAGAAGAGAATGAAAAATACTGGTAGGGGGCCAGTTCTCTCTCAGAATAAGTGGCCAGAGCACATTGCATTGCAGAGAAGAAAAGGGTCTTGATTGTTGACTTCAGATGTGAACTGCAGCACCTTCTAGAGAGAAAAGCTGCAGAATTTGCCCATGAGCAGTTTTATCACTCAGGTTTCTGTGTTCTGCAGAGCTAAGGGGAAAGTTAAGATGCAGGAGCTGGAAAGGACCATGCAAACTCTTTCATGGAGCTAACCTGGACCTCTAACAGTGAAGCCAAAAGAGAAGAGAAGCAGAGTTGTTTCAGGAGTGTGGAGAGGTGCAAAGAGGTCTGGAGGAAAGTTAAAGACGTGAGAGATGGCTGTACTCACTCTCCTGCCATCATCTCATACCCAGAGAATGCCAGACATATCCCTGTTCTCTAGGTGCCACCCAATGGGTGGTGTAAGGAAAAAAGATAAAACCATAAGGCGGTCGTGGTGGGGAGGAATGATCTTTCACACCAGAGGATCCACAGGTGCTTTGTTGGTGGTCAAAGCTTTCCATCTGAACTGGCACACCCACAAAGCTACAACTGAGCATGTAAGAGCTCAGAATGGGCTCAAGAATGCCCAGATAATATTCTGTTGTCTCAATTCATCTGGTACTTGTGTTCTTAGATTTCCTTTAGTCCAGACAAGGACTCTGACAGGGCTAAACGACTCCACAGCCAGCAAATAAATTCAGAGTATATCAGTGTCTTGTACGTCAGTGTCTCATATAATGCAGCACTGACTTCCCATATGTTCAAAATAGATACAGGAGGAGACAACAGCTATGAAAATGTCCCATCCCCATGTGAGCTAAAGAACCCTTTGTTTAGGAAACAAGTAGAATTCCATAGGGGTGTGTTTCAGCAGCAATCCTACATCTACGCAACAGCTAGGGCTGCCTGAAGAAAAAAAGGGGGCTACAAGGCATTTGAAATTTTTTTTTTTCTTCTGAACAAGACTTGCATGAATCCTAGCTCAGAATAGCTCACAACTGAAGTGCATTTAATATTTGCTTCCCCTTCATCAGATGACAAGGAGAGGTGGAATTTTGCTGTGCTTCATGAAGGGAATGCTGCCATGGCTCTCTGCACAAAAGCTCCCAAGATACAAATTGGATCTGACACAAATCCTTCCATGAACCTGTCACTGGCTTTCAGCACCTTGGTTTTCCTATGGACTCAAATCAGGATGTGCACGACAGTGATCTCAGCAAAGCAGAGATCACCCTGCAGCTCTCTGGACCTTCTGTGGTAGCATCAAGTAACTTCCTTAGAAACAAAGCTTTAATTGAACTTGAGTGACTAATATGTTCAAACCAGAAACTTTCCTGTGGGTTTTAAAAATTTAATTATATTCCATCCCCAAATTTTCCTAGTGCTACTCATTGAAAATACACAGCTGCACTGGTGAAGCTGTCAGTGAAAGGAAGCAAGAGGTTTTGGCAGCTGCACAGAGGGGAAGAGGTGAGGCCCTGGACTCATGAGAAGGCGTTGGAGACAGTTTAGGCTTGGGGATCTCTGGAGTCTGATGACATTTTTGGCGATCTGAAGAAAACTCATTTCATCCCCACCCTTTTGTGAATAAAGCAGAGGTGAGTAGGTTACCAGGCAGCAGGTCTTGGTCCCAGCTCTTTCTGCAGTAGATTGTATGGCCACAGTCAAAGTGTGCTTGGTTCCCTCCTTCCTCTGCAGCAAGGAGGATGTGCATTTTCCAACATGAACATTCAGATCTGAGGCATTCTGGGAGGAGGATTTTTAGCTCTAGGAATCAGATGCATCGGAGCCCAAAAGCGCTTAAGGTACATACTGATGTTTCCAGCATGGAATTTCAGCTCAGGAGCATTGTATGTACATTCTGATGTTTCCAGCATGGAATTTCAGCTCAGGAGCATTGCATGTACATGCTGATGTTTCCAGCATGGAATTTAGCTCAGGATCATTGCACGCACACACTAATGCTTCCAGTACGGATTTTTAGCTCAGGAGCATTGCATGTACACACTGATGTTCCCAGTATGGAATTTCAGCTCAGAACCATTGCACACACAATTCTAGAGCTGGAGGATCTTCTCAGGAAAGAACATGTTCATCTATGCAAGTCACTGTGAAAGAGGTGCACTGAGCAAAAAAACAGCCTTCCTGGGATTTGTCTTCCTCTGCACACCACAGAAATATATTTTCACTCTGTCTGAAGCACTTTTTTTCCTACATTTATACAGCCCCTATCACTGGAGAGGGAGCCAGCAGCATGGCTCCAAGGCATTGGCACAGAATAAAACAGAAATTGCAATTACTTAGGCAACTTATTTTCAACCTGTATTTCAGTAATTTAAAATGTAACAGAGAAGAGTAGAATCCCAAAGACATACCAGTATTCTAATAAACACTTGGGATTGTGAAATACCATAGAGGAAAAATAAATCACCACCTTCAGAACAAGTCTGCCTGAATAAAACAGGACTTTCCTGTGCAAGAGATGCTATTTCAGTGGGTAAAAAGTGCTATGTACGTAAGTATTGATTAGTATTGATTCTTACTGCTGTTGTTTGAGCTGCCTACAGTAAACATGGTAGAAATATCACCTTCCCAACCATGCAGTACAGCAAAACACTTTTAACATAGCAAAGACATCTTTCAAAGCCTAACTTTTACTTAACAATATCAAAATCACAGAGTATTACACCTTCACTGGCATTAGTACCAGCCTGGCAGAGAATTGCAGTTGATCTCACTGTTTTGTTCCTGAACTAGGCTTAATTTTAAATATGTGAACAATGTGTATTCATAGAGTTTCCCTTATACAGAGCTTCTTCCCCACCCCTTTAGTGCAGTAAAACCTTTCTAATGCTGTTTCTGAAGCACTCTGCCTTACACCCCTCACAGATGCTGATGAATGGTGATTTCTGAGGTGCTGGTAATCAGGACCTGCTTCTTCAGGTGACACAAAAGTAGCCCATGCGCACCCCCTGACATGGTGTAAAACCTCCTGCCCATTCTGCAGCTCTCCTTGACATGGTAATGCAATAGCCGACTGAAAAGAAACATGTAACTCTCATCAGTGTACATTAATGAGGGGACCAAAGCAGGTTTATTAAAGAAAAATGTGACTCTGACCCATCCTTGGAACCTAATCAAAGAGTATCTAATGGCAGCAGTAGGTCTCCAAGAAGAAAAGAAAGCTAAACGAGTTTAAAATAGATCCAAAGAAGAATATGTGGGGTTTTTGTTGTGGTCATTGCCAGCCAGATTATGATTGGTTACAAATGTTAAGAGCCCTTGAGTTGCTTGAATTCTCAATCCATCAAATTGGTCATCACTACGTGCCAAGCAATGACCTCAGTCAAAAGCCATAAATCACTGCTCAGTTAAAGAACCAAACCTGCAAGCTCCCTCAAGTATCACTTCTCTCAGCACTTGTGTGTGGGGAAGGCAGGCTGCCCAGGGTTTGGGATTAGCTGATTGATGTGGAGGAAGATAAAGAGCTCTCAACTCTGAGTACACCAAATTTTGCATTAACAGAAGCTGGCATAAAGCAGATTGAATAAAAAAAGGCGATAAAAGGCAAGTGTTTGCTTTGCATGTGGGTTAAGAGCTGAAAGATCTGCTTCCTTACAGTGTGGTCCCCGTAAAAGATTTGAAGCAGCATGTAAGAAGTTGTATCAGATTTTGTATCAACTATCCCTCTAATTTTCTAACTGCTAATCCTCTTCAGGGCATCACCAGCTACCTTGCAGTCATTGCACTTTGCAAAGAGTGCCAAAGACATGTGCTGTTTGTCAGAAAGTTCTCCATTCTGAAGCAGAGGAATCTCTAGCTGTTTTCCATTTTGGCAACAATACCAAAGATGATTAAGCCTTTTTTAAAGTATGAAAGTTAGTTCATCTTTGTGTATGTAAAACAGGTGTTCAACTACAAAGCTTTCCACAGTAGGAACTGTATGATCAAAGTAACCTTAAAAAAATCTGTTGTTATAAGGATTTTGAGGATCCAGGAGAATGTAGGGGGAGGAGGGAGAAAGGAATATTTCAAACAGTAGAGAATAAGTGTGGTTACATTTTTCACCACTGAGCACTTTACAGCAAGCTGTGTTTCCTGTGGTAGGACAGCTTTCATGAAGCCTTCCCCCACTTCTCTCTATTCTAGTGATTTCCAGTTGTTTTTCAGAAATTTATCTGCTTGTGTTTCCATACCTATATTCATTTAAGAGACAATAACTAACATTATAGATTACAGTAAAAATACACACTGAGGTGCTGCACCACTAAATGCAAACATTTCCAAGGCAGCTTGGAGCTGAAGGCTGTGTTCACATTAATAATATACTCCAAAAAGTTTTAATCACACAAGCTTTACACACATCCCAAATTAGGCTGTAGCAATCACAGCAGAGGCCACTCATTATTCATTCAAATTTAAATACAAGAATCAGTCTTTGCAGGAACAGACTGTATTTTGGCAATGAAATCTCACCTCTCACAGTCCAAAGTAGTAACTTAAATGACAATTCATCAGAATTAAAAGCATTGGCAAAGTGAGTGTTTTGGGCTTTCATACAATCTCATTTTTAAATGTTTTTGGCATCTACCTCCATCTTTAAAATTCCATTAGAACTGTGTGGAATTGCCTTCTATGCTGAAAGGACATAAAGCAATGAGAACAGATTTACCTCCTTGCTGTTTCCGCTTGAAGCACTCCTGAGGAATAAAACCTGACACAGAGGGGATGAAGTGACTTGGCTTTCACAGCAGGATTACACAAACCACAGGAGGACAGAACCATTCTACCCACTCCAGTCCTTCAGACCTTGAGATCCTGGCTCCAGGAAAGGGAATTCCAGGGGAATCTTGCCACTGTGCCAAGCCTAGTCAGGACTGCACCCTCCTGCTGCAAAAGGCACTGTGACTGGAAACAGCTTTTTATCACATCACAGGCTTTTCTCCATACACCTGCCCCACCAGCTCTTTTTCAAACTTGTGTGCCTCCTGACATTTAGGAAATTGAGAAGTGCAGTCCTGCTGCGTGTGGGAATCACTGCCTAAAGTAATCCAGTGCCCCAAGATGCACATGCTGCACCTCCACTGACTGCAGAAAGCCTGGGGTCTGAACCGAGAAGCTCAACAGAGAAAGCAATTTAAAATATACAGCTGCCAATGCAACATGGTGTCTTTTTTGGCAGAGGAGATAAAAATAGCAAAGAAACAACAGTTCTGTTCTTTTTATGAAAGTCTGGCAGTTTTCCAGTAGAGACTTAAGTACTTTTTGTACTTTGGGGGGAAAAAAAGGGTGATGGGATGTGGTCCAAGACTGGTCATAGGAACCTGAGAAATATGGAATAAGAGGCTGGGCTGAAGCAGCCAAAGTGGTACCACCAGCTGCAGCCCCATTAATTAATGCTCTGCGGTATGCAGCTGTAAGAATGACCCTGATAATTGTTGAATACGAGCAGATAACTTTTACAGAACAGCTCTGTTATTCTTGTTGTGCTGTACTTACCCAAGGAGTACCTTGCACATTTCCCCCATCTCACAGGGCAGTAAATTAGTTCTAATTGCAAAGGTATGTAGTGAAAAAACTATGGTCAGCCTTCTGCAGCATTTGAGGATTTATTTTACAGTTTTAGGTTTTCTCTGGATGCCTGAAATTGCAGGGAGAGGGAAATGAGAGAAAATGCAGATTTTAGATTTTAAAATTGCCTCAGTTTAGACAATAAGTGTTTCCTTGCAACTCAAAGAATGTAAATGAAAACTGCAGTTCTGTGGGTGACAGCACAGTGCACTGGAATAGATATTCCTTTTTTATTTTTCACAGTTCTTTTAATTTTAAAAGAATGACAACTTTATCTGTTTAAAGGGGAATATATGACAGTACAATAAATTATTTTTAACGTACCCTAACTCTAGTTAGGATACTTTAAAATAATTTGTGTTTTGCTTTTTGCTGCAAAATTCTACAGCTCCACTGACAGTAGTGACTTGTGCAGACAGCATCAACTACCCAGGATTTCAGATCCTTGTGCTGTGTCTTTAGTCTCTGTGTGGCACTCAGTTGTGCTGTAAATCCTCTTTTACAAATATTTTCTTTGTCCTTTTTGTCTCTACGTTGCTGTCGCCCTGTCCCTGCTACAGGCAAGCCTCCACTCTAAAATCCAGCAGCTGCCAGGGCAGCTCCTCACTCCTTCCAGAGCCAGATCCTTCTGGTACTTGTGAACTTGACAAACAGCCTGAGGATTTTATCTCAAAGCAAAGCTGTTGGGTCGATCCAAGGAAGCAATGTTTATCTCAGACTGCAGAACACAACTTGCATGTCCTGTGCAGAGGGAGGGACATTTAACTGTGTTGCTTTTAGCTACCTGCTCCTGTCAGGGGTCTGACACACAGAGGAAATGCTGTTTTCTTGTTTCTCACTAAGTGCCAGCAAGGAACCACTTCTCTGACCAAACCCCAGCATCCACATATATGACAGTAGAGATGTAGTCTTGCAAATGAAACCCACAGACAAAAAGTAGTCGCCCAACTCAAGGGTAAAGAAAAGAAGAAAAGACAGGAGAAGGATTTTGGACTGGCTGGTTCTTCCGGGAATGCAGCTGTGCATTCCAGCAGGCAGCAAGAATGTGGGTTTTTCCACTTCTGCTGATCACAAGCTTTGCTACGTTCTAGGCAAAAGCATTCATCCCCCATGCATGTGGTTCAACTAGATAGCTTCACAGAATAACACTACTCTACATGAAAGAATGGAAATTAAACAAAGATTCTTTGAAATGCTTCTAATGTCAGCGAGCATCACAGAGCAGTAAAATCAAGTCACTGTTAAGAACACACATTTCTTTTTCTGGCTATGCAATACACTGGGCATATCTGACATATAACTTGATGTTGTCTCAGGCTTTTTCCTCCCACTGCCAAGTGAAACAGAATCCAGAAGTTTTGCCAAATTTATCATATGTTGTTCTTTATACCAATTTAGCGTGATCAGTAATGATCAGCCAAAAAAGCCTCCGGAAGTCCTTGTGTTGCTGCGTATTTTTCTGTCTCTCCACAGGGTCACAAAATGTTGGCTTTTCTTGTATCCCCACTTTGGACTGAAACCTTCCTGTGTCATGACCAGAGGGATGCCAAGAACCAAGGAAAAAGGAACTTCTGAGGAAGCCTCCCCCTGAGCTGCTACCAATGATTTTTAGATATACCAGTGCTCCTATAGCTAAAAACTCAACTGCAGAGGATCCTTGCAACTCGTTCCTGCTGCCAAACAGCACAAAGCTTAAACAGCATCACTATCTGCCTCAAGTGTGCTGCATTAAAAACATCCTCCCCTCACCTTCTGACACAGCATTGTAGAAAAAGAAGCTAAAAAACAAAAGAAGAACTTTTCTAGTAGCCAGCTGGTAATGACATGGCAAAAATGACCAGTGAGGGGAGAAAAATGACAATGTGATCTTCAAAGTGTGTGGTTTGTCAATTCAAAAGTGAGTTCATCACTATGAAAATGCCCAATCTTCAGTGGCATTTGATTCAATTCTCCATATTTAATGTGAAACCAGGCAAAAATTGTGATGAATACTGTGACAGGACCATCATCTATTGATATTTGCTTAAAGCTCTACCTCTCCCCAGAGCAAGTGCCTACCTGCTGTACCAGTAGATGGCCCCTTAGCAGGACTCATTTTAAAGTTAGAGCTTTGTCACCTCTGAAAATAGTGTTTAATCTTTTAAACGTCTACAAAAGTCTATTTGTACTTGTTCTCACTAATTCTGAGGGGAGTTGGAAAAAGGACTAGTAGAGCTTATAAAAATAACAAACAATGAGAAAGAATGGGATATAAAAATAAAATTCATTGCCTCCAAATCTGCCCCATTCTCTTTTTTACCTTTCAATAATGATTGCATGTGTCTTCTGCACATTCAAGCATCAGAAAAACATATAAACCATTTTTATGGCATAGAGCAAAAATTTATCTACGTGTTTCAGCTTAGATCTGCAAGAATAAACTTAAATTTTAGAAGTGGAGCAAGAAAACAAAGACAGTTTTATTCCATGCACAGCAATTACTCCAGCTGTCAGCACAAGTCACTTTTACTGCTGAAGCAAAAGTGCGAAGCATCAAGTGGATCCCACAAAAACAATACAAGTTTATCTTAGAGGACCACACCTTTTGTTCTGTAGGCCCTTAAGTTAGGCACAAGTAAGAGCAAATTACCAAGCACAATTATAAGAAGGGAAAATGCCATGCATCCAAGGGAGAAAGCTATCTTTTTCCTTAGCACTTAGGAGAACCAGAAATTAAATTTCAAAAATATTTACAGATCTTCTGCAACTCTCCCACTCTTTGCTGTACAGGGAAATCCTGCTGCTAGTGTAGACAATAGGAGTTTTGCTGTCAACTTCAGTGGAAGCCAGATCTGTACCCTCTTTCATTATCAAACCCCACAAACCCAAAATTTAGCCCTTTGTGGTTTGTTTTCAACAACAAAGGGAGGTGTCAACACTTGCTGTAAGGCAGTTAGGTTTTCCAGCAGCTATTGGTTATGCTAAATATTATTGAAACTGTGATCTCTCTCAGCCATGAAGGTATCCATATTGCTGAAAATGTCAAACTTCAGGTAATTTATCAGTAGAGATGTAGCAATACCAATTTAATTCTCACAGCTTCAAAAGTCTTATTTTCTTTAAAACAAAACACAAAGATAAAATCTCAAATTAAAGTCTAAAGTGGATGGTAAAGGTGTTATTAAAAACTCTGTCCTGGATTCTTTTCCAGGTCACACTGATGTAAATACTGTGTATTTCAGAAGTTTCTCTCAGCTTCCTGGAAGGGAGTAAATCCTGGAACAACAGTGTGAAATATCTTTGAATAGTTTAACCATTACTGGCAGCAGAAATGTATACATCACATATACATATGTGATGTATAAAACCAGTAGATTACATAAAGAAAAAACCCTCTAATTAAACTCTTTGTGCTCCAAGCCCAGGATGAATCCTCACAGCCCATCTCCCATGGAAGCATTGTATGTGAAATGGGGTAATGTATAAACAAAGTGCTTTATCTGGGGTATGACTGGAAGCTCCAGGATTGTAACGTCCTTTAAGATAACATTCCAAACCTATCCTTTCACGTTTCCAGCCAAGAATTTGTTTTTATAATTTCTTTGCTCTTGGCAAAAGGAAACCGTGCTTCAGGCTAAGTTCACCCTCTCATTTAATGCCACTACCACTCCCCCATTTTTTGCCAAAGACACAAAACAAGTGTTTTGAAACCCAAAATGACAGGGAACAGGCTACAGCCACTCTGTGTCGTTTCTCAATCATATTGACCATGAGATAGCATAGGGCAGCTCATTAAACACACAAATAATAATACTGTTTTATCTACAACTGGATCTTCCCCTGCAGTTCCCACTCAGGTATTCCAGACACCACAGGCTGATTTGGGAGAAACCAACACTGGTGTGGAAAAGGCCTGACTCCTGCCCTAAGGCAAGAATGCTCAGGATTTAGTACTGCTGTAATTCTGCCACTGCAAGATGTCTTGGAAACACAGTACTCCCTTGCCCTCACAAGTAACAGATTTAATCTTGTTCACTCCAAGATTTTGGTCTTTTTTTCTCACAGATTGGTGCATGACACAATTTTAGGAATCCTAAAGGCTTAATTCACTTCTACCCCCCCAAAATCAGCTATAGACCACCAAGAGCATCTCTTCTTCCCAGTAAACCCTCTCACAACATGCACCATGTGATGAGATCATTTATTGAGCATGACCAGTAATAAAACCTCTGAAGGGAGATTTTAGGGAGAGTGTGCTTCCCTCTCTACCAGCTGCAGGGATTTTCCAATCACTTTATACTGCCATAGCAATGCACAGAGACTCAGCTGTACTTCTCAAGGGAAAAAAAGCCACTGCAGAGCAAATATAAGCTAATGATGAGCAACTCTGAAGAAATTAATAACAATTAATTAAGTCTCAATTAATAACAAATAATATCACCCATAATTGCACTCTGTGAAAGAAAAATTATGTTGCAAAAATTTTCCCTGATAGCCACACCTACTTTCTGACACTAAGCAAATACTATATATCACTACAGAGGCTGAGTCCTCATTTCACTTTGTTGAGCAATTGCAGTGAGAATACCTCACTGTAAAAAACCCTTTTTGCATTTAATTTCCCATTAATTTAAGCACTAACTGTTCACAAAACTGAAACACCTTTACAGAAGTCCTACAAGCTGAACAGAAATGTACTCAGAAATGCTAAAGAGACAAGCAGCTGAACAGAAAGTTTTGCAGCAAATTTTAGGCATGAGGAGGCAAGCACAGAGCATGTGTGGAAGTGTGTGATTGTTTGTGTAAGCCTCATGCTGTTCCTTGCTGTCTCCTGATTGATGAAGCCAAGACTGTGCTCTGCTGAGAGGCAGCATTTGTTTTTTTTGCAGAAAGAATTGCTGTATTTTGTCTCCTGCCTTTGGGATGCTCAAGGGAGAAAACCCTTCAGTCCAGTATGGACAACTTTTTTTTTCATCCCACCTTCATCCCTGAAAATCATTTCAGATTTTAGGAGAGGAACAAATGCCTTCCTTAAATAAATAAAAACACGGAGAAGGAAAGGAATATATTACCCACCTGAGATTGAGAGTTAAATAGTGCTTTACCTTTATTCCCCCAACAAATGAAAACTGAGACAAAGGAGAGTTTGTCCCAGAATACTCTGGGAGGCTGCAAGGAGAAACAGAGACAGGTTCATGACTGCCTGCATCCCTCCCCTACTCCAGTTAATTCAGAGAAGTGTTTGAGTTCACAGCCCTTGCTGCGCCCTCCACCAGCAGATTTACAGATTCTGCACATGCTGCTGTGAGAATCTGTGCTTATTATGTTGCTGGTGCTGCCATCCCAGTGTAGGCATGTTTTAAATGCTCCTTTCCCCTGAAAAGCTAAAATTCTGGTCTCTTAGTCTCTGAATTCAAAGGCCTTCCCCAGAGCTCCAGTAATTTCACCTGGTAACAGCAGTGATATCAGCAGCTCAGGAATTTAAGCACATCCATTCAAAATCTTGAACCTCTTTAAAAACACTTAACTAAATTATGATGTGTTTGTTAAATTTTGCATGCCAAAATCAAAATAAACCCCTGCCTTAGAAGAGCCATCCAGCCTAAGCTGGAATTTCCATGGAAAAAAATCATGCAAAGCCTCTTCATGAGAATGTGGAAGGTTAGACAATTTGGATTTAGAAATACTAAAGGAACAAGAACTTTACCTTATGTGTATATCAACAAGTGAACAAAGACTGATATGTGCAAATAACAATAATCTTCAAAGTGAAGGACTAGAATCAAAGAATAAAATGTTTTTCTTCTGGAACTAGTAATTAGCAAAATCAAGGTCAGACAATTTCCTGAAAATAAATGTATTAGTCTTTTTCTGCTGTTTTCTCCCCATTGTTTTTTGATCAGTATTTACTAAAAACTCAGAGTGCTCAGGACTCAAGTGTTTGGTCTACAGCTCAGCATTGGAGAGGCACAGACACAGCATCAGAACACCCTGGGCCAATGACTTTTTTATACTTTACAGCCATTTATAAATGGATTTTTAAATACGAACAAACCCACCTCTGTATTTTGAAGGCTGAACTAACAGCCTTGTTTTGGGTACGTTTCCACTATGTGTTCAAATACAAAATGATAGTACAGGTTTATCGGAAAGTGAATCACAGCAATTGTTAAAAAAAAGAACAAATTTTACTGAGTGACCGTTTTTATGTACAGAACACTTCAACACACATCCCAGTAATATTCTGGTCTTCACAGAGTCACAGGATGGTCACCTGGTCCAGCCTCCTGCTCAGGCAAGTTCATCTAGAACTGGTTAGCTGGGGCTGACCATTTTCCTAAGTTCAGGAGGAAACAACAAAAATTGTTTGTGGGATTTTTTACTGTTGGATTTTTTCTTGTTTTTTAATTATTAATCTTGTTGCTCTTAGAAATGTGGGAATTATAGAAAGATCCTCTTTATGCTGATTTATTTGTATCTGCTTTGTACAGCTCTTTGGAAGTACTGGGCAGCCAGCCATATCATCAGAGCTGTAATTTCTATCAGTGATCTCTGCTAGAATTCCCTTCAGGATTGTATCAGAATTTGGATTCCTTCATTGCCACCAAGTGCTCTTTCATACTGGTAGCACAGAAAGAGAAGTGAAAAGTAATGGATGTAGATGGAGCTGAAGAGATTTTGAACTTGATTATGTTTTCAAAGTTGCGTATTTTAACAACCTGTTACTTTAAAAACCTTTGAAATTCAGAGTGTAGATCCTCATTAATTCAATTCTTAAATTAAAAAAAAAATAAAGTAGCATGTTCCTCATTGACTGTAATTTTGCCACCTAACAACAATTATTCAACAAACATACATTAGAACAACTCCTTTACTACCCCCTCCGTATTTCTACAAGAGAACATAAAACTTTCTAAGTCGAGGTGTGCAGGGTCAACTTAATCTTGCAAATAATCTTTGCAGTGTGTGAGAGATTCTCCAGCATCTTCAGCTCTGGAGTTTAAAAGAGTTATCAAAGCTAAAAAGGAGGATTACAGTTATCAGCCCAATATTTCACTTTTAAGAGATGGACTATTGATCAACAGAGAGATAAAGCTGATCTGAGTAAGCACCACATGAAAGATTTCCAGTCCAACCAATAAGAAACCAAAGTGTTAGCTCAGAGAAGGCTTTTTTTTTTTTACCACTTAATCACACAGTCTATTGAATAGAAAATGTATAAAAGCTGTATGCAAAAAGTTGATTTAAAAATGTATACTATCTTCTCATCACAGGAAGGGATCTGAATTTATTTTAGCTCCCATGGTAAAATATTAGCAAACTAGCCATCTCAAATACACTATTCAGGGCTTGGAAATGGGAATTTGAAACAAAAGAAAATTTGAAACAAAAGATTCAGATGGGAATTTGGATTCAAGTCAAAGTAAGCTGTAAGTGGTAAATCCTTTGTATATGTTTATATGGATGCTCTTCTGGTGTTACAATTGTTTACTGTTTTATTTGTTCTATACTTACCTGTTTATTTTGCCTGTTAAATGCTTTCACCCTTCAAACTTAGTATAAGTTTGCTGGAGAAAACAGAGCAGCTCAAAAAAATCCCTCTGTGGTTAATAGGTATCAGTGACCTGGGTGGCTGCTTTTCCTTTTCAGGCTGTGTACAGAACTTTTCCCTTTTGGTAGGAATACTCTGATCTCCTGGAACTCAGAGAGGATCATAGTTACACCTGTGGGAACTTATGGGTTCTTGCTCTGTTAGCTTCCTCTAAAATCAAAGTTGTTTTGATGGCAACATTGCAATTAATAGACTGAAAGAACCAGGCGACATGCCCATTATAACATATTGTAGCAGGTATTTAAGATGCATTTTCAAATCAGTTTAAGCATGTTCCAAACTCCCTTGGAGAGTATGGTATTGCAAGAGAAAGGATTTTGTATCATCACAGCAAGGGCTGACTGCAGTTATGCCATTTTGAAAATCTCTCCACTGATAAACAACTCTGCCTGTTTTTAAAGCTCTGTTTAGTTACGTCTTTGTGGAACTGGCCCAACATTTCCTAAGTATATTTTAAGCTATTTTTGTTATTGTTATTTCACAGACATTTTCTTCCAGGGCACATCTTTTGTTTCCACAGAAATAGCACCAACTTCTTTTGTAGTGCCTGTGTTTTCTGGGGACACCAAAGGCAGCTGTTATCTGCCATGCCCTGTTTCTGTGCCTCTGCTGGGGATACTGGACTTACTGTGCTGCAGGACAAACACATTTCCAAATTAAGCTCCTAATCTCTCTGCTTTAGGTGGTATTGTTTAGTAAATATGAGCATGAACAACTCATTGATCATGGATGGTTGCTTCTTCTGTACTCTCTATGGTTTGCAAATAAACTCTGAAAGGCCGTCTAAACAGTTTACAGTCTGGAGCTGGGCAAGTGGAGAGGAAAACACTCCAAAATGTGTTTTAAGAGAATCTGTGTTCTTTATTCTTAGCCCAAATAAACTGGGAGCGGGTTGGGGGGGGGTGCACAACACACTGCATTCCCAAATATCTAATTTAAACCTTAGTTATACATTCCTTTTAATAACACAGATAGAAGCTGATCCTTAGGAACTAACCCAGGTAAGTCCTGAATGCATAAAGATCATCTATCTATGAACAGTTTGGTTTTTAAAAGATGCTGAAGTCATATGTGTGAGTCCCTTCCTGTTTTTTAAGTAAAACACAACTTCTCAAGGTACTTGAGGAACTTTCTAAAAGATTGGGCCAAATCCTTATACATAATCTAATAAATGCTACTGTGGCTAATTCAGAAACACATTCAGTTCACCACAGTGTGAACTTAGGAGCTGTGACAAGAGAAAAAAAAATGTAGCATCCAAAAAAAGTGTTTGTATAATGTACAGCTCTGCAACCTGAATACTTATCTTTAAATGTTGTGTTATGCCATTGTCACCAGCACCACATATGAAAATATGGTTTACACTTAGTGTTCTCTTTTCTGTGAACTATTCTTACACCTGTGAGTGTTCCTACTGGCTTCTGTATAAAGCCAAATCATAAGAATTCACTTTAAGATAAAACTTTGGCTCTAATGTAGCACTGCTATTCCAGCTTTATGGGCCATGATAAACTGTCTTCTCCAAGACAGGATTTGCCATTTGTAGATCAACCACTAGAGTTTAAAATCATCTTTCTCATAATAAATCATCACAGCTCTAATTTAGGTAGACTGTACCTTTCTTTACATACAAAGCCTGCTCATTTTTAATCTAAACAAATTCACAGGGAGGAATTGAAAATTTTACTTCTTTGTTGCTTTTTTTTTTTTTTTTTAATTTGCAGTAAACTAAATACAGGTGTCTCCAAAAGCACAAGGCTGATGATGAGACATCACAATTTTCTTATTTGGAGAAATCTAACCATAAGTAGAGACATCCTTTTCCAAAAGTGCTTGCAGATTTACAGCTTCGAAACGGTGCAGTTGGGTTTCCTTGTCTCCCACTCTGCATCCTGACAAATCTCTCTTTGTGACTGATAATCCCAGCTGGCTGCAGGAGCACCTCTGGGCTGTCAGTCCTGAAGAGCTGCAGGTCCTGGGCTCCCATCCCTGCCTATGCAATGTTCAAGACCCAGTCCTCTCCCAGGCTCAGCTCCCGCCCACTGCAGCTCCCTGCCTGAACATTTGGATCTCAGTTACCCCTCTGAAGCAATTTCCTGCCTCTTCCAGGCTCATTTCTCAACTCCCAGGTAACAAATTTTCAACCTGATTACAACTGGGTGAGTTTAGTCCAGGCTCTTCTAAGGCACTTGCATAATCTGAGCTGCTCTGCTGCAGCTGTTGTTGAACAAAAGTTATCTATGAACTGCAGACAAAATCCTTCCATATTTACAAAAGCTACTATGCAAAATATCAAGATATACTGCATGACACTGTGGTTATTGTTTTCACTGGGACCTTACTGTTTGCTCAGTCCTCACTGTGAGAAACCCACAGCTGCATTTTGCATCTGACTGGGAAAGAATTTAAAACTTGAACATTCTGATCACGAATTTCTTGCCAAGTAAATGCCACCATGAATTTAATGAATAAAAATTGTATCTTCTTAGAATTAAGACTGACTTCATGACTGGCAACATCAGGATTTTTTAAAATAGGCTTGGGGGGAAAGCTGGCATTGTAGCTGTGTACAATTAATCACTTTTGCTTGCCCAGTTGGTATCATATAACCAGAAAAAGTTTCCAGAAAGAAAGAGAAAGTTTCCAGAATACAGCATTTGCAAGACTATTATCCAAGCTTCTCCACTGTTGCAAGCAGACACAGCCAAATCAGGCAAAATTAAGTTGACAGGGGGATCAAAATCAATCTAATCTTTGCTTAGATTGCATTTGTTTTTACAGATACTGCACTGAGGAAAAGGGCTGGGACTCAGTGTGGTATCTCCACTCCTCCACCAGGGGAGGCCCAATGGGACTCCGGGCTCTAGAACAGATTTTTTTGGAACTACCTAAGGTCACTGGGTTTGGAAATACTCTTGAACCATAAGTGATGGTGAGGGACCACCAAGTGGGCTGTGGAAACTTTAGAAGAAGAAAACACTGACAGGAACCCGAGCCTCTCTTGTGGATTCTTCCTTTCAGTGATAAAACAAATGAACAAGGATCCAAATTAGAAATACATTACCTAAGTTTATTAGGAGATTAATCGTACAGTAAATGACAGAGAATCTTGGATGAATTTCTCTGTAGCTCCAGTTCTAGCGTTCAGCAGAGGAAATAAAAACATAATGCAGTAATGAAACACTAAGTTAGAATCACTCAACCACCAGCTGAGTAAAATACTCATTTGTAAAGTTCTTGAAAACAAAAATCCTAAGAAAGAAATGTATCCTGGTTTGAAAAGGTATGCTCTGATCATGAACATGAGGTGTAAAGCCTACCTAGAATTAAAGTCTTAACAGGTAAAAGAAGAGGAATTCAGCAATTTTAATGGAATATGTAAATAATAAGATTGTTGTTATTATAGGCCACTGAAGCATGATGTCCTGTGACAGACAAAAAATTTCTCAGCAAAAAATAAAGGAGGTAGAACTAGAACTGTTTACAGGCTGGGAAAAAATGGTACAGAACACTGTGAATTGATATTTTCAAAAAGGTTAAGACATAAATATAGATATAGATATAGATATAGATATAGATATAGACATAGACATAGACATAGATAAAGATAGATATAGATATAGATATAGATATAGATATAGATATAGATATAGATATAGATATAGATAGATATAGATATAGATATAGATAGATATACTACACACATCCTTACCAGCAGCACATTGCAGAGGTATTTCAACTATCTCCACATCACATCAAGTTCAATAAAACAATGACATATCACATGATATCTGCACTCTGCTTGGAGAGAACAAATGCTGGACTCAGCACTACTTATGATCTTTAATGTTGTACCTTCTTCAAAACCAAAAAAATATTTGTATAGTTGTTCTCATATTGTTTATCAAAGTGCTTTTCAACATCTAAACTGCAGAAGGGTAGCTCCAGCATATGGCTTGACCCAAAACCTCAAAAGAAGAATGTAAAATAAACAAACATCAATAAGAGAGAGAGAAAGTATGCATGAGAGGAAGGCTAGTTTTCCAAGGGAACTCATTGCCATTTTAGTATGATAAAATTATCAATGTCAAACTGACACCTCTGTAAATAAGCTCTTCAAAATGTATTAGAGACACATAAACAAGTAATGAGCTCTCCTTTTGGAACTCTTTTTTTGTTTGGTCTGAAGTCAACACAGAACAACTAACTTGCATGTTTGAAGTGAAGGAATGAGGAGTTTCAGGCTGCACCAGCTCCCTCCTGCCTCTTCATTTCAAAGTTTTATCTGCAAAGCAGAGATGTGTAGCGGTCACCTGTGAAAAGCCAGCCCCATGACCAGTGCAGGACAGCCCCAGCAGAAGGGAAGCTTGCAGCACAACCCAGTGGATGGGTTACCTCTGCATTCATGCTCAGAAGTAGTTCTGCAGGGCACTACACAAAGTTCAGCCTTATCTTTAACCACTCAAACACTAAAGCAAAAACTGTGTTGTCCTCTCTATTGATTGCCCCACCAGGACCCCCAATTTGCTGTCACCATTTGCACTCACCAAGTCCTTTGTCCAAGACCTCTCTCCAGCCTGACCAGCAGCCTGAACCCAAACCTAGGTTAAGGCACCAGAGGTGAACATATCTCCTTTGATCGACGGCTTTCAGGCCCTGGCTCACCACTGTTTCCTGGCTGTAAAACTTGCTGCTCAGAAAGGAAGGAGGAAGAGGTTTTCTGTGCTGGTTGTGAGACAGGATCCATCTGGAAGTGAAAGGAGAGTTTCATGTGTCACTGGATGCAAAACTCCTTCACTCTTTCAAGAAAATCTTATTTCTATCTTTTCTGTCCTGTTTCTGCAGAACTGACCAGTCCTTAACAAGGTGCTTTATGTGTATGTGTTGTACCAAGAGGCCTGGAGGCAGTAAAAGTAGTACTCAAGCAGTCCAAATTGTGTTCATAAATACATGTGAAGTCAAGCAAGGGGATTCATCACAAATAATATCTACTATTATCTCAGCAGAGCTGACACAAGTCAGGTAAGGCCAGAAAATAAGATATGGTGACAACCTCTACGTTTTGTTAATACCAACCCATAAATTCAGAAAAGTATCAAGAAGCTTTGCAAACAAGTGCAGGCTGGGATGTTTTATCCAGTCACAACACAACAAGATTTGTGATTTGGATATCACAAAGCATCAGCCTTTGATTCAGATTCACCAATTGCCATAGAAGTTAAGGTTTCCTCTTTTTCTGGTAAAAAGCCCACTTAGTGGGGCATAGATTTGAAGCAGCCACAGTCATTACCCACATAGCACAGACCATTAAATTACACCAAGGTATCCCTGATTTTGTCTCAAAATTCTGGACATCAAACACAAAAGAAGTTTTAGCACACAGTAACCATCTCCAGTAGATTCCCATTTTTGGTGAACAATAGCAAGACTCAATATTATTATTTTCTGCCCAAGGAAACCTCATGGCGATTGGTAAATATTTGAGAAAACTTTACCATCTCTCCACTATTTGACAATTATGGAAACTGTAACTCTAATGAATGAAAGTTGGGCACAGGGACATTAATCTGTACCTAATGCCAAGCAAAATGTATATGCACTATTGAAAGTCTGCAAAGTTTAAATGTGAGTCTGGGGTTTAAATGTGATTTGAGTGCCATGCAGGATTGTTGCCTGGGCCTTCACCTTACCCAAGCCACTATGAAGTGAACATAAGAAATAGAATTTCTGAGTCTTATCACCTTCTTGCTTTCACAGAGGAAAGCTACTGCTTATTTTTATTTACCTTTATTTACTTTGTATTCCTGTGAAGGAACAGCCAAAAGTGGTAAAGCAAAAGGTAAATTTTTTCACAGAAGAAACTACTGAAGTTAGAGAGAGCAAATCTGTTCCACAGAAGAAGGCTTCACATGCCTGTCTAGCCCAGCCATATTTCTGGGGTTAAATGATGCAAAGATAAAAAGCTGACTTTGTGAAACAAAGGTAAATAGCAACCCAGATGCTCTCATTCATATTCTGAAGTTATTGCCATCAGATCTATGACCAACACATTTCACAGCTTGTGAATTTCCAACAATCATAAATTAGGGCAGTAAGAGAGCACCAAGTACAGTCCTATAAACCTTTGGAAGGATTTGCTTTATTTATATTCCAGCTGGGGACACTACCAATACTCTAAAGTTTATAAAGTATTGGAATTCAGTAGAATCCAGTCCTCAAATCATGCATTTTATATTTCTGATGGCCTGGACTATAACTATGTATTAGCACTGCTCCACAAGTTCACACACAAGGAAAGGAACTATGATTTATTCTTTGTCGTTCTTCCAAGCAGGACTAGGTCCCCCAGGTGCAAAAACTGTGCATGCTTCACATAAAACAAGATCATGTCTCCAAGGAAGTGGAATAACCCTTCCTTTTCAGAGGCTCCATTTAGCCCTCTTGGCTTTTACGTGCGAGCAAAGTAAGGGAAATTAAAAAGAATTAAAATCTGAATAAAAGTTCCTAAGTCACTGAATTTGGTTCTGAAGGCATAATCAGATAGACACAATACCTAAATGCTAAATTAATATAGAGATTCCCTTTTAGAGGAGCTTGTCTTTCTAGGTGAGATGTGCTGATGAGACATGAGAGGCAGAACCTTGTAAAGTTGCCCCATAAACATTCCTCCCTCACATTTTGTGTTCTAAGTCCTATGTGACACCCATGACTTTCCAGAACCCAGCACTGACACTCACTGTACATTCACTTCATAGAACTCTTTTTCTAGGAAAGGTTATATTTAATGATGTTAAACTGCATTGAAAATATTTGTGACATCTGTCAAATTAATTTTAAAAAATTCATTAGGGTCAGTGTAACTGCAATAAATACAAAATTAATAGCATGAGGGTTCTTTTGAGGTTACATTAAAATAACATTCGGGATCTGTTTGAATCTGACAAAATCCAGGGAACTGGCTACAGCCACAGTTTGTCTGTAAATTCCTTTGCCTACATAGGAAAGGTGCTAAACAATCCATATTTTTTATTCACAGTGCTCCATGTGCTGGAGTAGAGAAAGCATTCTCAGAATTAAATCTGGGATTTAGGCAGTTCAGCTTCATTTGGCTTACAGCTCACCTAGGGCAAGTTACTCTTTTGACTCATTTTCCTAAATTCTGGAAAACTACATTTAAATTTTCCCACAGATGTTTTGAGGAGGAGTTATCATCCATTGATGGTGTAAAATGCTCTGATCCTTGTGCACAGGAGATAGATCATGGCAAAATCTTTCTGCTCTCTGTGCTGCTGGCAATGCCCACCGGGACAAGGGTTTAAGTATAAACATCACTTTTCTGAGTTCACTCCTTTCCCTTCCTGCATTCCCCATTTCCCCCTCATGTCTCAGAAATGCATCTTCTCTTGCTTCACTGCAACAGTTAGGATCACTGGAGAATGACATTCTCCCTTCTCTATTTTCATTTCAAAAGACAAAAATATGGAGACAAATCACATTAAAAATTAAATCACATTAAAATTTAAGTCACATTAAATCTAGGATAGCTTTGAGATTTGTCAAATCAATTACTTCATCTAAAAAAGCCCAAATGCAGAGCTTTAATTTGGAATGTATGTGCCAAGTACAGCTCATAGCTCAGTATTTTTAAAACAATATACCAGAGACTTCAAGGACATATGACTGAATCCTGTATCTTTCAGCTAAATTGAAAACAGGCAGCCAGGTAAAATCCTCATTTCCAAATTTACATCTGAGTCTTTCCCCAGTTGTACAGAAGCAGCTGTTCTCACAGGGCTTTTAAGTACATCTTTAAATTGCAATTTTGTTACTGAGATCTGAGTGACAAGAAAGATGAATCATGTCTCAGAATTTATTCAGCATTGCTAATTAAACTCATTCCTGGAGGCCTGGGAAGCTCTAAACCACTGGAGTGTAACAGTGAAAATTAGTGATTTGAATAGAAGAATCATGAACTTTGGAAAAGAAAACATTATCCATCGGTGGAGCTCACAAAATAGCCTCTTACAGAAACTAAACAAGATTAATGAAGGTGAAGTCAAGAAAAACAACAGCTTTTAAAAGTCCTCATGTCTCATTTTCTAAAGAACACATAAAATAGACCCAGTGCCACTAAAAACCCTTACCATGCACATTTAACATGAAAATAGGGAAGCAAGTTTTTATAGGCCTCACCTCACCACACTGCATAGAAAAAAAAATCTTTTCAACAAAAATTATTTAAAAACAATTCAAAAGAAAATAACCTTCAAGTATTTCCAAGTATTTGGGTCCAGATCCCATCCCTTCAGATTTTGTCATATTTCAGCTAAAACTGTTGTAGGTGTTTCAGTGCTGCTGTTAATGTTTATTCTTGGTGAAAGAACTGTGCACATTTCCTGATTTTCTTTCTGCTGAATAGCCTGGAGACTTGTACACACAGCACACAGCCCTTGAGGGCTCACTCTTTCACTTTGCAACAAACAAAGCATAGACAGGACAATAAAAATCTGTCAGGATAATGGGACAACTGCATCTGAAAATCCATGCAAAAAACAGCAAAGAGGAAGCCTTCAAAATCAGAAGTCATTGGTGAAATGCTGGATTTCATGCAGGGGTTATTCTCCTGGTGGGAAGTCCAGGGATTCTGGCAATGGAAGCTAAGTTTGTGCCCAAGGAACCATGGAAGACTGTGATTACTTAGCACAGTGCCTTGCTGTGAACCCTGGTATTACTCCCAAATCATGCCAGAATATCCATACAAATGTAAATCCCAAAGCTGTCAGAGGGCAGCTCTGAGGGGAACCTGAATATTACTGGTGAGATAGGAAATGAACTGCTATAAATGTGAGAATGGAGTTAGGCTTGCCTTCTGCTGCACTAGAAATTAATAGAGAAGTACATGCATAAAGAACTGTAGAACACACATGTCATAAAACACACATTCCAGGACTTCAAAACTTTCCTGCAAATCCCAGGCTTCTATCATGTTCCTTTTTTAAAAAGGGGGGAAAATAACTATGTGACATTTTTTTAATACTAAACAGGGGACTTCATCCAGTTGGCAGGATCATTCTGTTTTTCAGAATGCTACATTGGGGCTTCAATGGTCAGAGACCCAGTCCATTTAGCAAGCACTTGTAAGTTCCAAGAGTAAAATGCAGCAAGCACAGTTCTCACAACGTACCTTCAGAGAAAAAGTAACTTTGCCAACAGCACGATCAATCTGTGGCTGGCCCCCGGTTGTGGCTGGTTGTAGGTGTCATTCTCTTCAACAAACTCATGTAATTTGTGATTGAATCATGCACTGATAAATTCCTCATGCTTCTCACAGGAGTTTCTCAGTGCTGCAATCCAGCTGTTCTGCAGGTACAGGCATTTAGTCTTCCCACTACAGCATTTATGAATCTGTATACTCAGAAGCCTATTACCTAGAAGCACTTAATCTCTAAGAACAAAAGAATAAAAGAAAAAGCTCTTTAAAAAAAAAAATTATCCAGCTTACCAAAGGGGCTCAGCCTTAGATGTAAAACCACACTGATACCTGAAACCACAGCACAAAACCCATCACCTCCATGACAAGGATATTGTAGCTATAAAAGTGCATCAGCTCTTGAAATCCTGCACTGTTTGGTGACCTGCTCCAGAGAGGTTCTGCAGAGATCCATTACCTCTGGAGGTTATGGGCTGGACTGAGCAGCAAAACACAGAAATGTGATCTCTGTCAGCCTTCACACGACACTTACAAAACTAACACACGCTGCGACATAACTGATGACTTTTGTTCAAACCCACCGGGTGACTGAACATGCACAGCCCCATAACTGCTCTTTAAGCAGAGAGTTTTCTTGATGATTTGGGAAGTGGGAGACCAAATGTAGAACTCCACCAATACACCAGGCAATCAACAGAAAATCCAGCCAAATGCTAACAGGAGGGGAAAAAAAATTTAAAAGCTGTTTCTATTAAAGTTCTCTTTGAGTGCAGAGCTCTGAGTTTGTAAGAACATCCCTCTCTAAGTTATTGACATTCAAAGTTACTCACCAGTGCAAATTACCCCTGACCCCAACTATTCAGTGAAAAATGCTCACTTTCCAGAATGCCAAGTTAATATCAGGAATATGAGATTTGAAATGAAAATGTCAATTGGAACTAAACTGAGTGTCCAGTAGCACTCCTCACCATCCAGCCTTGCTATGAACAGTATCAAGTTCAGCAGCAGCAACAAGTAAGCAAAGCTTCATTGAAGATGATTTTGTGATTGTCTCATTCCATGATACTGATGAAGATATTTTTCAGGCAAGAAGGATAACAGGATACAGCAAACTTAAAAAAAAAAAAAAAGAAGAAGAAAAACATGAAGATTAATGCCTATGCCCAAGTCATGAGAACAAGACACAGCTCTTTAGAAAAACGAGATTCATCACAAAAATCATCACTCTTCAGAAAATAAAGAAAATATATAATTATACATTATTTATTTGAAATACAAGGCTCATATACTTATTGTAACTTTAAAAAAAGTTTAATTACAAACCTCGCAGTGCCTTTAAATGGTTAAGAAGTTTCTGAACTGTTCTTTTCCCTAAGAAAAGATGTTCTCAGGTTGCAGCTATCCTGAAAAAATAGCTTTCCAGCGTTTGAGTACTTTTAAAGAAAGTTATTTCCAACCCAGCAGCACATTAGTATGTCCTTGAGGACAGAGAAGGAGAAATACATATCACGTATCACTGTGCTTTTAGAATTAAAGAGCAAGGGAGAATAACAGTGGTAGAGTAGCTCCTAGAGAGAGGTGGATTCTTCAGCAACAGAAAGCTGCCCTGGTTTAGGGCAGATTTAGGTTTAGAGATCCCTCTGCTCTCTTGTGAGAGTTTCACACTACAGCAGCATGCTGTACTTGTGGTACCTTAGAGAGGGGTATATCCTCCAAAACCTTTGCTTTGAGACAAGCTATGGGGCTTTTAGCACAAAGAGGGCAGAGCAACAGAGAAATGACTGGAAGTCTGAAAAGATCTCTTCATGAGCAGAGACAGCTATGAAGAGAGCCATTGTTGATCAAGGGGGTATTCAGCAGAGGCGTATCAAACAATGAAAAATACAGAGAAAACAGGCACTCATTGTAAATACAGTCTGTATTATACCTGACCTCTAATGAAACTGAAGTGTAACTGGTGGAATCCCTGGCTTTACTAGGAAGTGGAATTTAAAACATTGCAAAGACAAGCTTCCCACTCATTTTGGAATGGATGTCTCTCAATACTCCTCACAGAACATCTTTCACTCTTTAATAAAATTGTAATTGAAAACACTATAAAAATGGTGTGATTCAACGGGTCAGCTACAGACCTCTTATGATTGTAATCAATGACAGATTACAAAAACATTCAAAGTTCTATTAGAGAAGGAAATTATGCTTACATTTCATGGCATGTCAAACAGTGGCTGAGAAGAAACAATGAAGAACCTTTCCACTCCTCTTCCCCTGCCTTCCCCGGACAAGTTGTTCTGACAGGCTGTTTTGGAGCTCCATCCATCATCCTCCAAGTGATTCCCCCAACAGGCAGGATCAGATGCAGCATACCAAACTACATGACACATCATGACACACTCCTGTGTGACCATCCTAACGCACTTGCAAAACTGCAGGCACTTACAGAACGCATTAATAAAGTTTTCTTTGGAGACTTCCTCTTCAAATTTAAGATTACACACAGTGTTTACAGTGCAGGCGGTCACCAGAATGGAATTTGTCTATCTTAGCCATTTGAAAAAATATTGCTATATCTTGGACTTTTAATAAGGTTTCCACAGATTTTATATGGGTCAAAGGGAGGGAAAGTGCTTCTAAGATACTTTTAAGATAACACTTCCATTCCACTTAGAATGGAAACTGCCTTTTTGACACCTAAAGCTGCCGAGTTCTTGATCTGCTTTTCCTCAGGTAGAGAATCCATTAAGTGATGAACAACTGCTCAAGCAGGGTTATGAGCTCTTCACATTTTATGCACACGGCCTCAGATTCTTCGAGCTACTTTTAATACATGTATCAGCCCTTGACTGCAAGAACTACAGAGTTCTGTACTGAGATGTGAAGGCAAAGCACACTGAGCTCTCCTGAGCCAGTTTGTGGATTTGGGGACATTATTCTGGCACCTGAGGGAGCTGTTACAGAATTTTGTGAATTTTTTTCAGGATACTTTGAGGAGCATGTTGACAGAAGCCCTCAAATTTCTTGTAAGTACCATTCTTCTGAAATTCATTTAAATAAATTAAAAATAAATAAAATCCAGAAGTGCCTATCTTGCCTGCTCTAACAGCAGCATTTTCTCTAAGGTCATCACCAGATGAATAGAATGTTTTGTTTACCTTTTGGTCTAATCAGACAAGATATATTTTGTTTTGGGAAGATGTTTGCTTTGTAATGCAAAGTGGTCATTGAAAGATGTTTCTGTTTTCTCTGTATGTGAGGTTTTCCAGAGTCTTTGGTGGTGGCATCAGCTGCGTTTCACAGCCTGCTGGCCCAGGAACAGGCTGTGTGTGACTTGGCAAAAGGGTTTTCCCAAAAATTACAACTAAACTCTCAACTAAAGTCCATTCTTTTCAAGGGTTTGTCTTTTTTTTTAAATTAGTAGTATTATTATTTTTCCTAGGAGGGACTAGAGAAAATTGATAGGAATAAATATATGTTTAGATAGCATGCCCTATTTGATCCAAAGTCTCATTTCTCAGTGACAAATGAAGCACAGAACATTCTTTAACTTTGCATTTTTATCACTGAATCAGAGATAGATAAAAAACGATAATTCCTAAATAAACTAGGAAAAGTGAAATGCCTAAAAACCAGTGCAAGAATGACAATTTTTTCCAAAATGAACTCCATAGTAAAAGGAGCAAAATTCTCCTCTTAGAAACCCAAGCATCAGGTTCTTTCTCAAAAGTTTGGACTAATTTCCCCATGCATTCTTCTTCTTATGAGACTGATACTTAATAAATCGTATTCATTTGCTTGTGCCTGTTTTCACTGGAGACCTGGAAGGGCCAAAGCTCATTTGCTCTGTGCAGACCCAAAGGGAGACCACAGCATTTATCCAGAACAGAAATCACTTTTCCTTATTCCAGTGCAGTATGTTGGTTGTTGTATTGTCATTATCAGACGAGAAATAATTTCTTATATTGTGTCTGCCCCAAACCACTGCATTGTAGCACGACAATATCTGAAATACAAAAGTACAATATTGTTTTCAAGTATCTAAATTGTCCTTTTGGTTAAAGAGCTATGAGATTCCTGGAGGAAGCACAACAAATATTAGGAAAGATCAGAAGGATAACTAAAAATCTCTAAGTAAGATGATGTTTTGTACAGTGTGGGGCAGGAATCATGCAAAAATCATTCCATGGAAATGTTAAAAACCTTTGACAAATACCAAAGTAATTTAAATGCAGTCTTAGTTTAAATGTGAACTTGCACATGATAGATGTGATTTTATATATATATCTATATACAACCCATAAAACCTGTAGATAATGTACAGAAACGATAACGATCACTGGATGAAAACCACTATAGATTAATGAAAAAATCTGAACAAATCCTGAACTGCTCAAGGAAGGGTACACAGTTCTGACAGATCCCTTAGTACACATGGTGGGAGTAAAACATATCCACATGATAATCACATCCTTACCAAAATTGAAAACGTATGTGAAAGTCATGGTGGTCTTGCAAAAATATAAACTCATAAACGATTTTTTGATTTGGTGTCATCATTCATTTCTTTCAATTGAGAAATCAGTTTTAGTAGGCCATGCAAAGATTGATGGCTTTTTCATAAAAGGATATTTTATGAAATAGTGAAATGTAGCATATTTCTACCTGATAAATGCAGAGACCTGTAAACTTTGAACCCACATTGGCCTTTGTTGCTCATGACCCTGTTTAAGTGATTTATTTTCTTTTAACAACTGCAGTCTGCAGGAGGTAGAATATACTGCATAGATCTTTAATTCTGTTGAAAATTGAACAGTTTAAACAGAATGGCTGACATTAGAAGACCTATTACTGAAAAGTCATATTATCTTCATTTCAGTATCCCTTTTAGGAACAATATTTATGGTTGGAGAAAATGTGTAATTTATAAAACAACTTGCTAGGTTTCTACAGAGAAACAGAGGAGTTGGCATCCTCAGCCCCACATCAGGGTGTCCACAGGACTGCATCAAAGCTAGAGACTATGGAAACCTGGCACATGGAAAGGGATAAAATCAGAAAACTGGCCTGCTGTCTAGAAGAACATCTTGAGGGAACTTAATACTCTCCACCCTTGTGAAACATTTGGATATCAATGATTTAGCAAATTCCAAGGAAATAATACTCTGCTAGAGTTTTTCTGCCAGGCTTTCAATACAACAGCGGGTTTATCACCGACTTAAGAGAATTCAATTTCTTTTTTCAGTTGCTTTCTGTATTTATTTGGTTAATGTGCACTGAAGTCAAACAGCATCATGAGGATACTGCCTGCTCTTCAGTGTGGATGTCACCATGGAAGTTCAGCAGATCAGTCCTCTTCCATGTGCAGGGAGAAACCACCTCAAACCCCGAACATTTACCCTATGGAGACCCAGCTTTGTTTGGCTACAGTGGGGACTGATCTCAGGTAACTTCCCCAGCAGCACACCACAACACTGCTCCAATAATCTTCATCTGATGACAAGACTACAAAATCTGAGCAGGTTTTAATGTGTATCTCTGCATTATCACATAGTGCCCAAGGCTCCTTCTTATAAAATTAAATGGATACGACCAGAGAAATGAGCAATGCTTTTTTAAAACTCTGGTTTGAAGTCGCTCATTCATGAAACATGCTTCTGTTAAGCATGTTTGTGGAATACCTCATGAATATATGGTGCTTTAATAAAAACAATAAAAGTTAAAAGCTCCCCTACTTTGCTCTGCTCTTCATTATTAGAAATAAATCTTATGAAGCAGATAAAAATATTATAATTAATCCCTCCTGATTGGAGACAGTATGCACTGTTATTTTCAATACGAGAGAAAACGGCTTTGACTAGAGTGGCAACAACTGGCAAGTTGATTTTATAGTTTTGATTTATTGAATATTAGGAAATAGACTTTTTTAATAACAATTCCATTTAAGTATTCATTAAAATGGAATTAGTACAAGCAGGGCCAGATTCTGATACCCATATTCTTGTCAGACAGCATTTTATTACAGAAAAGTCTCACTGACATCAGTGGGATTACTTGTAAAAGGCCATTCAGCATGAGTGAGAACACAGAGCTAGACCCTACAAGGGTACAGAGGTTTTAGGTGCTCCCCCTGACCCCACACATCCTTTGGCAGTGGCTGGAGCTGTATGGAATTGTTTGCTCCAGGCATCTCATCCACACTGGTGTGCATCAACTCCTGATTCCACAAATACCTGACCCACCTTATCCCTGCCCCAGGTATATGGGATATGGAATATATATCTTCATCCTCACAAAGGAAATAATTCCCAAGTGCTGATTATTTTGATTTACATTTATCTGCATAGTTCTTTCAGTCTGACCCAAAGAATGCATAGCACATGTTGCCATGAAAAAAGCACTATGAAGATGAATTTTGACTTATAAGAAAAATCATTCAGAAGGAAAAAAAGTAGGGGGCTACAGTAATTAATCTTACTAAAGGATCAAAACTGCATACTCCTCTTGCATTTTTGTTTTGTACACTCTTAATTTAAATATACAAATATACAAATTCCAGTAAACTCTTGAGATGGCACGGGTAAAGAGAACTGGCTTAACTATTAATGTTATTGATAATTAGAAAAAGCACATTGATTTCTCCCTTATGTAACCTAAAATGTCACAAATTCTGAGTTCTAGCACCTGTACTGTATTTCTTTATTCAGTAATCTCTACAACGAGCAGGGGAGGAGGCTGAGAAATTTGACCTTTATCCATAAAACAATGATGGATGAGCAAATTGTCAATGTCCTAATACACCTTTTGTTCAAAATTACTTGGCAAAAGATTTTGACAAATAATTTTTAGCATTTATGCTGTAATTTCATATTTTCATTATTTTCATAGGTCATACCTGGAATATGCTTCTACTCCTTGACTGGGTGAACACAGAATTCAGTCCTGACAGAAAATACTTCACAGCCTCTTCAGTGCATGTGCAGCCCTCCCTCCTCTAAAGAGCTGCAGAATCCCACAGCAAAAAACTCACTTGCTAATAGAAAAACAAATATGGCCAAAACCAATTCGTTTGATGCTTCTTTCAGTATAAAAATAAGTCTATTTCTTTGTTTTATTGTAATTTAATGCAATGTATTATAGCTATAGCATAATATAATATAGTACAATTAGTAAACAGACTACTTCCTATAGTTTAACTTTGGTTTAAAAACTGCCCAACACTCAAGGTTTCTGTTGTAGAGTTCTCAAAGGTCAGACTTGAAAGCTTAAACTTCAGGTTCTACTGAGATAAAGGCACAGTGCTTTGCAAAGTTATGCTATTATCCCTGTTTATAATCTTCACTGACTTCAGAAATAATTGCTTTCCTTAAACAAAAAGGAAGTCTGATTCTAATTTGCTATCTAGATCTACATTCTTATATTCTTTTTATAGATTTTTGAACAAGTTATCACTGGAATCTTCCTTCACTCAAACATAAGTGAAAGTTTTATCTTACTTCAGATATCACAAAAATAATTTATGGCTAAGGAAACAAAACCTTTTGTCTCACACTATATTTCTTTGAGACAGCTGTGGTATTTCACTGAAAGCACAAAAGCTGTGATGGTCTGGACTGCAATCAACCATTTTTAATAGGAAATTTTTAAAGACTTTTAATAAGATCCCCTAACATAATTTATGGGGAGAGGTTTTGAAGTGAAGAGGCATTGTTTGGCAAAGCGTTCTTCCTCTAATCTCAGGAAATTTAAATAATTGAGTGCTCATTTCCTCTAAACTTAGGATTTCTCCTTAAAAATGGTTAAGAAAAACACCTGCTACACTACCAGCAAAGCGTCCAAAAATTTAAAAAAAAGAGAAAAACATTTCTAAATGCTTTTCAGAGGCAAAACTCCATTTCAGAACTCAGTATTACTGATAATAATGCAATATTGAATTTTGCTTCTTCAAGTCAGAATTTTTAATACATACCTTCAACGAAGATAGCATGCTGGTCAGGGCAACTGCAGGTATTTATTTTGACTGATACACTTCGGAGAATAAGGGAACAAAAGTGGAGAATTTACAGACCACAAGAAAACCAGATGAGCACCCAAAAGTTACCATACTTACTGAAGTTATGCAGAGTTCCTCTGGCTACTGAGAACTTGGCTGGAAGAATAAGGCTAACAGGCTTCCCCTGAGATCTCTGATACATCTTGCAAGAAGAGGCTCAAAGGGTATTTTAGCAGTTTCCCTTTAGCCCCAGTGAGAACCAGGGAGCAAACAGAAACATCAGAAACATAAGTAGCAAGCACACTTCAATACATTGATAAATCTAATCAAAGCTCCTAAATATGAAACCGATTTAATTTGGCTGCCTGGCGATTTGGATGCAGTTTTAAACTATATTTTTACCTTTTCTGACTAACTTATATGCCATAATTCTGACTTTTTAAACAGTGTTCTACTCGGCTAGAATATCTCTCCCAAAGGAGAAAAAAAAAAAAAAAAGGAGAGGGAGAACCTTTGAAGCGAGGAGTCCTGAAGAGCTCAGGCTCGCCCGGGTCACTGCGTGTCCAAGACCTGCAGAGGGCACCCAGCACAAAAGGGATCGCACCGACAGGGAAAAGGGAAGAGGGAAAAGGGAAAAGGGAAAAAAGAAAAGGGAAAAAGGAAAAGGGAAAAGGAAAAAGGGAAAAGGAAAAGGGAAAAGGGGCTGCACTTCCCAGCGGCCACCCGTCCTTACACGGCTTTCCAGAAACACAGCTCAACTCCCACCTCTCCTATAGAGAGAACTGTAAAAACAAATTAACAAACAAATAACTAAATAACTAACTAAATAAGAGGGATTCCAAAGTGGAATAATTATAAATAAATAAACAAACAAACAAACAAACAAATAAACAAACCAACAAACAAACAAACAAATAAAGAGGGAATCTGAAGTGGAATAATTGTTACTAACTAACTAACTAAGCAATTAAACAAATAACCAACCAAATAAATAAAAATAAATAAATAAGAGGGATTCTGAAGAGGAATAATTATGCCATCATAGAGTCTGCACTTCCTTTCTGTATTGGAGATCTTTTTCATCAATGCCTTTAACGAAAGAGAATCAGCTTCTAGAGTCTAACACTAAACCCTTTATTTTCAAAAGCTGTCTGCTGGTTTCAAAGACCTTCCATTAAAAAAAAAAAAAAAAAAAGATTAAAAAAGAGAGAGAGAAAAAAAAGCTTTTTTAAGATGTGTCACGTTCAGAGCACACAGGACAGAATGCCACTTCTTTAGACTCCACCTCTCTCTGGTTTGCCTACAGAAACAAAACAAAATTTACAGTGGGTACTGGCCAAAATTCCCCTTTTTCCTTCAGCAGTGAGGTCTTACCCAGGTGGTAGGACCTTCCCCATGTTATAGAGACATACACAGACTCGTTTCCACAGAAATGTCATCATTCCAACGACACTGAAAGCTACATCCACTACATCCTCTGTGCATCGGTGGTTTCACAAAACACATACTGCCCCCTTTATATTCCAAGTGGCCTTCCTGATGCACAAGTTCAAACCCCAGCTATCATCTATCATCTTAATTCTTCTGGGACAAATAAAGTATGATGCAACAGACCATATGTGGATATTTCAGCAGGGCTCTTTGGAGTCATGTCCTGTCTACCCAATGTGATCCATGGTTATTTTATTTTCATATATTCAGAATAATACATGACAAACCCTCATCCTAAATAAAAACAGACACTGGAGCTGGGGTTTTCCTATGTGACTTGGGCCATTTATATGCCCTGAGGTGGCTTAGGCATCTGTAGAGGAATTTATTTCAGACACAGCATGGGATCTCTAGGACACTCATTGCAGCTTGTAGATATGCACAATATTCCAGAAAGTAAACTGGCCACAGGCATGTGCTTTAGCACCTGAAATGTCCCCTAAAGGTGTGTGAAAATCAGGGGTATGATGTATCCCTATCCCCCAGGATGATGGATTCCAGTTACCTTTACTGTCAAAGGACTGTGTTAGGCAGTACGAGAGGAAAATCACCTACACTTTAAAAATGCTCAAGCACTCATTCTCTGAAAATCAGATCCCTCTGAGATCAGACACACAAAGGACAGACCTATCTCTGTGTCTATAAATTCAAGGATGCTGACCTCTGGAATACAAAATAGCAAGACTATCAACCAGACAATACTAAAATATTCTGTTTTTTAACCAGCCACAGTAGGGGCAATATTTTTAAAATACTGCCTTAAGTAGAACTAACTAATTAGGTAGAATTTGTATGATGGAAAAATTAAAAGTTGAAGTATTATTTAAAGTTACACAAGCATGTAGATGACTAAAACTAAGCAGAGTCATGACATTTAATAAAGCAGTGTGGGTCTTTTATCAATTTCATTGTGCTCAGTGCTGTGGAGACTCAGTCCCTGGTGTTAAAAACCCTGCTCTATTTATTAGACTCATTTATTGAGTTTAGTCATCATTTGGTCAGGTTTATAAAACAAGGAGGTATGTGTACAGCAGTATTTACTAACTGGATTACTGGCTGGACTTGGTGATTTTACAGGTCTTTTCAACTTCCATGATTTTCTTGTCTTTCGTTTAGGTTTTGAGCACGAAGAAAGTCACCCTAAGTTCCTGGTGGTCTGCCAGATCTGGCCAGGAAACCTCTGGAGCAGAAAACACGCACAGCACACCGGTGACACCGAGCGCGGGCTCCTCTCTTCTCAGCCGAGCAGAGGTGTTCCACCAAAACACAGAAAGGGCGGCCAGGCTCCGTTTGGGAGCTGCTGTCCTTCCTCCCACCGCGTTTAACCCCCACATCCCCACACGGAGCCTGTGCCCCAAACGCTGGAAAAGGGAATGGGCGAGCTCAGCTTTGCAGGGGGAGGAAGGAAAGGAGTGGGAGGGGAGGGATGGCGGGTGGGGGAATGTGAGGGGAAGGGGGCGAGTGTGAGAGGTGGGTGTGTGTGTGTCTGTCTGAGGAGAAGGGGAGAGCGGGTGTGTGTCTGTGTGTCTGTCTGAGGGGAAGGGGAGAGCGGGTGTGTGTCTGTGTGTCTATCTGTGTGTTTCTCTCTGAGGGGAAAGGCGGGGGGGGGGCGGCTGTTGGTGCCGCGGCCGGTCCCGGACAGATCCAGATTCCCGCCCGGCGCTGGGAAGGGCCGGTGGAGCGGGCAGGGCAGGGCCGTTCCGGACAGGGCGGAGTCCAACAGGGCCGAGTCCAGCAGGGCCGTTCCGGACAGGGCCGCGCAGGGCCGGGCCGAGCCGGACAGGGCCGAGCTGGGCAGGGCAGGCAGGGCAGGGCGGTTCCAGCGCGGGTCCCGCCCCCTCTCTCCGGCGGGAAGCGGAAGCGGCGCGGCCTGGCGCGGTGGCGGAAGCCGCTCCGCCTTTCCGGAGCGCGGCGTGCTCGGAGCCATGAGCGTCCCGGCCTTCATCGACATCACCGAGGAGGATCAGGTCAGCGCCCCGGGAGCGATCGGCCCTGGGCAGGGTGGGCTGGGCCGGGCCGTGTCGGGGGCCGCAGCCGGGCCGGACCTGCCGCGCCGTGAGCGCTCCGCGAACTCATCTGGGCTGTTCGCCACTGAGACCGAGCAGACGAGTAGAGAAACTTGAACATAATGGCTGAAAGATAACCTGGCAAACTGTGTTTGCAGTTCCCTCTTCAATGTCCCGCCTCTTCGGCACTTCGTTTTCATCGCTCGTCAGCCCTGCTTTTTATTTAGGAGAAGAAAACGGGTTCACATATGAGCATTACTTGGGTTTTGTGGAATTCTCGGTGCTGCAGGCACGGGAAGTGGGAATTCTGTCTTTAAACTGCTGCTTTGTTGTACCTTTGGATTTGGGGGCTGCTTGTTCCCAGTCGTTGGAGTATGTATGTGCACATACATGTGTATATATATATGTGTAATGTGTGTGTATATGCACTGGAAATCTGCAAGAAATGCACACATGGTTACCAGCCTTCAGCCCAGTTGTTACTTGCCATAATGCCTAGTACAGCCCCATGAAACATCCTCAGTACAGCAGTTTGTCCCAGGGCATTTAACTTCGTCTGGTTCCAAAGTTACTTGACACTGAACGAGGTGTAAGTGCCACAGCAGCCTCCTGGTTAGAAGTGCCCTGTGCCAAAAGTTGGCCTCAGATTGTTTCTGAAGGGTTATGGTTCTGCTGGTGAAGCCCTGAATTATAATGAATAGGCCTGTTGCTGAAGGAAAGGTGTTTTTCTTGGTGTAGGTTTAAGTCCTAACAGTGTAAGGCAGCTCTTGACGTTGAAAGTTGAATGGGGTTTTGGGCAGCCTGGTTTAGTGGAACGTTTCCTGGCCATGGCAGAGGTGGAATGAGATGATCTTTAAAGTTCCTTCCAACCCAAGCCATTCTATAATTAGATTAGAAACTGTTGTCATGAAGTTATGAAGGCAAAGTTCTGCCCTTTCTTTTTTTTATACCTTTTTATTTTCTGGTGAAGAAGCAATTAAATGGTTTTAACATTTGTCTGAAGTTTGCAGAGGGAATAAAAGAGTAAAAATGCATTAAAAAGTGTCTTTGTCAAAAAAACTTATGAGGCCTGCAGTGCAGTACACCGGTTGTGAGTGACATATTGACACTGTGAGAAAGCCCAGCAGCTCTGTGACCTGTTCAGTCCCTGGCAAAACAACAGATACAGCACCTGGCTGAGCAAAAATCTGTAAGAAATTACTTGGACTTTGTTATTCACAAAACAACTGTTCTGTTTTGTGTGCGTTGTCTTTCTCTTTTTTAAGGCTGCAGAACTGCGAGCTTACCTGAAATCTAAAGGAGCAGAAATCTCTGAAGAAAACGCTGAAGGTGGACTTCATGTGGATTTGGCACAGATTATTGAAGTGTGTGATGTGTGCCTAAAAGAGGATGACAAAGGTTTGCATCTCTAAATCTTGTTGGTTTAGCTAAATTTATCACCACTGGTGCTTTCAAACAGTAACAGTTCACAGAATTTAGAAATGTGTAGCATAAAACTGGACGTGCATATTTCCATTATTACCATGGAATATTTGCATGTAGTCTGCCCCTCCTTTCTCCAGACATTCAGCACTCTTTGAAGAAGTCAGAAGCTGAACTAGACTCTGCTTGTAATGAGGGCGTAGAGACTTGTATGTAAAATAGAGTTTTTGATGCTCAGGTGTCATTTTGGGGAATAGATGATGTTTTCTGTATGTAATGAGTTCTGTTCTTTGCCTTTGCTTGACAATTGGGCAGACTGAAAAGAAAACACAAAGCTGGTGTGGTTCTGTTTGGAAAGGATGGAATACCACGCTTAAAACAGGAGCTGGGGCGCGTTTGTAATACGCTTCACTGTTCTGGGGGGCATTTTCCTTGTGGTCTGGGTACCCCTTGTGCTCCTGATGAAATGTTTTACTGTGCTTGAGCACTAGGTGTTACTGTTCTCACTGTAGAACAGTGGGCAGTTTCCACTGTGAGGAACTTGGTGTTCCTCTGATTCCTCCTGCGTGTAAACAGAGAATTCAGAGCAAGTGTGGTATCGAATACCACGTTCTGTGTTGACCTTAGCGGGGTACTTCTTGTCTTACATGGAAGTGTGTTTGTTGGTGTAAGCCCACCTGGGCCAAGTCTCTGTACATTCTGATGAATATCCAGGTTGGTATCTTGGCATTTTCCTCCTTTTACAATTCTTGCTTGCACAAACTGGTAATTCATATCAAAAGTGTGAATTACTATCATCAAAACTATGTCCAGCACAAGGTAGTGACTGATTACTACTTGCAGTTTCAAACAGCTGTGTGTTTTGGTTTATGCAGATGTGGAGAGTGTGATGAACAGTGTTGTCTCTCTGCTTCTTATCCTGGAACCTGACAAGCAAGAAGCACTGATTGAAAACCTGTGTGAGAAGTTAGTAAAATTTCGGGAAGGAGAGCGCCCATCTCTTAGACTGCAGCTGTAAGTATTGTTCAGGGCAAAGTAATTGTGCCTCTGAGGAGGAAGGATTATCTTGGATGTATGTCTTTAAATCAAAGTGTGGGGTGTTGCAGGAAGCCCTCCTCTTTATCTTCTTTTCGCTGTCATTAAAATAAAAGTACCAATTTTTTTTTCCTTTGGTATTACGAAATAAAATCAATATGCATAGTGTTCAACTTTGCTGAAAATGATTACAAAACTGGAAACTGTTACAGTTCATGGATGTAAGGCACTACCAGATGCTTTGTATGAGCATGTGTCTTAAAAGAACATTTACATGCACTCCAGTAATGTTTTTTGAAACCTCTGTAACTGCATTGTTGGTTGTTTGTGGTTTAGCCTGAGCAATCTCTTCCATGGCATGGACAAGAACACTCCTGTGAGGTACACAGTGTACTGCAGCCTTCTGAAAGTGGCCTCATCCTGTGGTGCCATCCAGTACATCCCAACTGAACTAGATCAGGTAACTAAGTGACCCTTCAAGTTGTGGCCTTTGTATGAGCTGTGTTGCACCTAAATATTTCTCAGAGCTGATACAGACTGTCTCTTACAAATTGCCAGAGCCTAAAGAAATTGCCATGAGGTGCAACACCTCCCATGAAGGAAGGCTGAGAGCATTGGGATTGTTCAGCCTGGAGAAGAGAAGGCTCCAGGATGCCCTTATTGCCGTACTTTAAAAGGGGCTCATTAAAGAGGGAGAGCGACTTCTGACATGGGCAAATAGTGATAGGACAAGGGAGCATGAGAATCAGAAGATCTAAAAGAGAAATCTCTGTGCAAGATATTTTTAATCCTTTTCTGCTTGGGAGAAAATGAGAAGTATTTGTAGTGCTATTTTCATCTTCTCCTGAATGCTTCTTTTTCACTCGTGTTCTACCTAGGTCCGAAAATGGATTTCTGACTGGAATCTGGCCACAGAGAAAAAGCACACTCTCCTGAGACTGCTCTATGATGTCCTAGTAGACTGCAAGAAAAGGTATAAAAGACAAGTCATAGGTACTAGATAACTCTGTATTTTGATGTACTATAGGTGATCTGTAGGGAAAGTATTTCTCACAGGACTTGTAAAATTAACCAGTACCAATAATTCAATCCAAATACACTTCTGGGTTTTTAAAAATATTTTTAAGCACTCTTGTATTTAACTAGTGTTCCCAAAAATATTAAAGTTAGTAGTGAATTAGCTGCAAACCACAGACTCGCAAAATAACACTATTCCTTTCTATAAATAATCATATTAGTGCAATGTAGCATTATGCCAAGTTTATTATTTAATTGCCTTTTTGACATTTTATTGCATGGTACTGCTATCTTTTACTTAGTGATGTGGGAAGGCTTATCAGTCATGGTTAACAGAATCAGTCTTTTTATGTAAACACTACCTTCAGGATGGAGCTTTCCTACCTTCAGGATGGAGCTTTCCTCTAGTGACTGAAATTAATGTCCACAGAATACCTGCTTGGCCATTTGAATTATTATTATCATGGATCATAAGAAGCATCTTTGATCTAACAGACTTGGCAGACCACTGTGTTCTGGCATGTAGAGTAATCCAGTGATTATGGTAAATTAATGCAGGTCTGAACTGAGAGCTCTCATCGTTTATCTTACAGAATGATGCACTGGACTGACTGCCCTGGCAGGGCTGCAGAGATGGGCTGCTGTCCAGTGGTTCAGGGTGTAGTTCCACAACAACCCAAACCTATTTAACCTGTCCCTGCAGTTTGGGATGGGGATGCAGGGGGTGTGTGCTGCTTCCCCCTGCCCATCCACTCTGTTTCCTGAGTTACTTTTTCGAGGTTTTTTTTATTTTCATAGTGTGGCAGCATCAGGCCCCCTCCACTGCTGACTCATGGTGGTAGCAGAACTGCACTTGCATTTTCACCATTTGCATAACCTTGCACTGCTGCAAAAGGAAGTTGGGTCCTGTACCCTGTGTTCCTGTCCCCTCCAGCTGCCAGTCCCTGTGTGTGTTTGTGCTGCTTGGGCATTTGTATGACTGCACAGGGCGTTGGACTGGGGACATGACCTTACTAGGGGTTTAAAAAGGCAAGTGTGAAGCTGCCACAGGTGGAGAAGAGTTCCTTCTGTCAGGACAGTTGGCTTATTCTCCCCTGCTGGAAATGCTGCATCAGCATAGCATAATCATTTCTAACTAACCTCAATTTAGGGATGATTAAGCCTCATGGAGTAGTTGCTCTGTGAGCTACATTACTGGGAATTCCTGTTTGTAACACTCAAATGCTTTTGCATCGATAGTTCTGTATGGCAGATTTCAGATTGTCAAAATGAATTCAGAAATGTTAGTCACAGATCTTTTCCATGGCTTACTGCTTACTTTGTTTCAGAAATACTACCCTGATAGCATTCCTACTCTTCCTCGCTTCCCATCCTGTTGATTTATTGTGAAATTGTAACTAGTTTCATTCCCAAACTTAATAACCAGTTATTTTTAGCTAGTCTTGCTATCAAATAAATGGATTAAACTTCTAGTTTTTGTTTCCACTGCTACTGCAACCTTGCTACCAAATGGTTTTTGCTTGCTAACCATAGATGATTTTCTAAGATAGCCAATGAAACCCTCTACAAACCCTGTAAGAGATGATTCCTGCACTCTGTGTCCTTACCATGGATTGCAGCAAGCTGTGCACTCAGCAGTGTTACAGAGCACTTGCACCTCTCTCCAGAAAAGAAAACAAGAAGTGACCCTGGCACCTTTGACCTGGTTCACTTTCCTGGATCATTGGGCAGTGTTTGCAATAGTATGGGAAACTCACAACAGCATTCCAGCTGTAGCACTCAGGAATGTTGCTCTATCTAGCAGTACGGGAAGATAAGTGGGAACTGAAAAATACATGATGAAAATCATACCTCTGTTACCATTGTTGATTTATATTCAAGGGCAAAGAACTAGATTGTTAAAGACAATTGAATTCTTTCACTTGCTTGATGTATGTTTTAGCTTTGCTCAGTGTGGCAGGAGAGATGGTTTTCTGTAGCTAATAGAGTTTCTCCCAGTGGATCAGTTGGTAGTTAACAGATTGGTAGCCCCTAAAAAGTAGGTGTGCAGAGGTTGTGTGGTGTCCCTTTTCCTGCAGTGACAATGAATGTTTGTTTTATCAAACCTTCTCCAGCCACCTTGATGCAGTTTAAAGCTGGTCTCTGTTGGCAGGATTCAGCAGCTTTGGCCCTGCCCAAATTCAAACAGGTCTGGCAAGTCTGGCTATTAATACCTGTAGCAAAAAGCCCAGCATGTCAGGCACCTGCAGAGCAATTGTTTCATCTAATTTTAGTCCAGTTTAATACCATGTAATGTAGAGGGACTCGATTCCAGCATCTCACTAAGTCTCCGAATGCTGCGCTGTGGTTTTTTTCATTCCTTTTATCTACCATCACTCTTAGGCTCTCACTGGCTTTTTGTCAAATTATGCATCTAGACTGGCAGGTAGAGCCAAGAGCACTTGTTCAGGCTGTTTTGCTAGAAAAACCGTTCACATTTGCACCTTATGTGAGACACATTTAACAGCAAGCTGTGGTAAAATAAGTGATCCGTATTAGTGCTTGAAACAGCCTAATTTACAGTAGTAATCTGAATAGAATGTAAGATTAAAGGCCTGCCATATTTGCTGAGGTGCACAAGAATTCAGCATGCAAAGTTTGGGAATAATTGCCTTGTAGCATTCTGTTGTTTCCTAGAAATACAAGTGAAAAATTCCACTCCTTCCTTACTTAAAAATAAAATGAAAAGAAGGCAGGGAATTGAAAATACTGTTTGAAATTAGTTAAGTTCAATTTTTGCTGCTAAGGGAAATATTAGGAGTGCCAGAAAACTGTAACACAGCTCTGAAGTGCGCAATAACAATTGCTGAAAAGCTTTTATTAAATAAGGAGTTGTGTTTTCTTAGGTTGAATAGCACATGAGCTGATCCTCTTTGATTGAACATGTATATGTTGCCATTCCTGTATTAAAGTGCTCCTTTGTCTCCTAGAACATACAGTTTTGGTAAGATCTCACCAGTGCTAAAATCAAAGTCAGTCACAGACTGATTTACGTGCAAATGCTTCTCTCATATATAAAGCTGCCTGAATTTCATTTTTTTTTCACTGATACAGAGCTGTCAGTTCATCTATGTCAGTATTGGTTACCAAGGCAAAACATAAACTGATCTCTTTCATGCTGGAGTTTCAAAACGTGTTTCATTAAAGCTTATATCCCTAAACATGGTCTGGAATGCTGTGATCTACAGAAAATGCCCCTGCCTGGGGACAAATGTACATCCAGATTATATATGATATTGGGTGTTGTCCATGATACCTTAATATTTGTGCTGCACAACAGTCAGCTCTGGTAAATTCTCTGAAAACAAACTTCACCATACAGAGTGGCTGTTGAACAGTGGTATGGTGAGATTTCAAATCAATACCTGTAAAAAGACAGTGTTATTTGTACTACAGAATCCAAAATCTTAAACCTCTGTCCCAGCACAGAACATGCTGGTTTGTTCTTCCCTGTGCACTTTATGCCATTGGCCTAAGTCATTAATGCAGATTGAAACTTCATTCTCACAGTGTTTTATGTTAAGGAAAATTGTGTGGGCTTTTAGACCACGTGGGATAATTTATTGTAAATACTGCAACAGGAATCAGTGGTTGCTGGCCTTGTTGGTGGTAAAACTGTTAAATGAAAATAAATCAGAATCTGTTAAAATGACACAATAACCATGTGAGAGCTGATTTGCAGTAGTATTGATGTTGTTTACAAGATAATCTGGGTAGATGAGGCTGCAGGTTTGCTCAGCTTTCTGAGAAGGAGTTGTTTGTCCAAAAGCTGTCTGTCAGAGCAGTGCTGGAAGCTGTTCACTTCCAGCAGCCTCAGCCAGTCTCATTGCTGGCTGTGTCATTTCATCAATAAAATGAGCAGCTTTCACTTGGAATACTTGAAGAGAGAATCTGTGAGAGAAGAGAGCAGCTTTTATGCAGTCATTTTCCTGACCATAAATATTCTTTAAGAGATGCCATTTTACATTTGAAATAAACTTTGCAGCACTACTTATTGTGCGATGATTAAATCCAGATGTGCATAAGAGGAGCATTCTAGTGAACCATATAAAACTGTTCCTAGCTCAGAAAGCTTTTTCCATAACCAGCAGGTAATTTATCAGTTCAAGAGAATGAAATGAAGGGTGAAGATAAACATTTTGTAGAACAAGAATTGAAAGAATACATCCAGGTCATTTGTTCTCTCCACTAAAATTAAAATGGATGATCTACGTCTTTTTCAAGTGTAATTTAATTTGACCTGTAACATCATAATGGAATTATTTAAATATTTGAGTGTCTTGTTTGAACTATTTTTTCAGCAATCCTGAGGTAACTTTATTTTTTTCCTGCAGTGACACTGCAGCAAAAGTAATGGTGGAGTTATTGGGAAGTTACACAGAGGACAATGCTTCCCAGGCTAGAGTTGATGCTCACAGGTAATACTGACTTCCCAGTTTCCTTAAAAAAGTGACTTTTCCTCAATTGCCAAATTATTTTGATCCCCTTATTAAGAGTATTGAATGGCCTGGCAGACCAAGTGTTGCTGCCTCTGTCAAGAGTTTGTCTCTGCAGTCTGCAGTAGGTCTGGTTGTTTGTAGACACAGCCAGGTTTATTCCAGCGTGCAAGTGCTCAGGAGTGTTCCTGGTCGCTGCTGGGAGAGATCAGCCTTGGGTGAGGACTTCTTTACATCAGCTGTGCACTCAAAATCTGTACTGGAATCCTTTATTTTAGATTGTTTTACTTTTTGCCTGTTTTATTACCTGACCGTGAGCATTCTTTTCAAATAGCACTTTCTCTTGAAAAAACATTGTTGCTGTCTTCTCTGTGAGCAAGTGCAGAAGATGAGAACTGCACAGAAATAAGCTTACCTGTTGAAGAAGCTGGGACTAAATTAATTCATAACAGTGCATTTTCCCCACTGGCCAAGATGAATAAATGCCTGTGTTTTGATGTTCTAACTATGATGATTTTTCTTAGGAATTAGTTCTTTTAAGTTTTGCCAGAAGTGCACTACCAGTAGTTCTCAAGGGAGTTGTTTATATTTAACCATGGAGGAAAATCATGGTGACTCCTTTGGAAAATTACTGTCTGTGTATAAGTGGGAACTTCACTGGCTACCCTAGAGCAACCTGTAGTGTGTTCCCTCTGAGAGAACTTGTGTGTCCAGGGCTGTGTCCCTGCATAACTGTTTTGTGTCACATATTCAAGTGTAGTTAAATCTTCCAAAACAACTTAATTCAATGAAATTTTAGGAGCACAGTAAAAATACCTCTAGGAACAAAGGCTGTGCTGGAAATAAATGCATAGATGGAAACTGTAGGGTGATCTGTGGTTTGACCACCTGCACATTTCATTTGTGATACTGGACAAATCACTTAATGCTTCCTGTTCCTTGGTTTTTCCATCTGTAAAAAGAAGTTTAAAATTGGAATGTGACATATGTTACTTCTAATAATAATTGAAAACCCTTGTGTGTTTCCTAGAAAGCAAGGAACAGCAAATTGAGTTGCTCTTAGTCATAAAGATGTGTCTTGCGTTGAAAGTAAGCATTTTCCTTTTCTCATCAGATGTATTGTACGAGCATTGAAGGATCCAAATACCTTTCTCTTTGATCATCTTCTTGCCTTAAAACCAGTCAAGTTTTTGGAAGGAGAACTTATTCATGATGTAAGTAACTTTGTTTTTAGTGAGATGATTGGATAGCAGTAGACTGCTTTGTTCTAATGTGTCTTTTAAAATCCATTAGAATAGATATCTGTGTCAGTAATCCTGAGCTGCAATGTGGTGTTTCTTTTACAGTCTTTAAAATTAAAATTGGGTGTGAAACCTTTCCCCTTCAAAGTTTCGGGAACTCAGTTACATGTCCTGCCCCCACATGAGTCTAGCAAATCTTAAGCCTGGGGAAAGGAAGTAAGCTCAGCACAGACTGCCCACATCTATTGACAGATGGAATTTCAGCTCTTAGCAGCTTGTTTTTGTTCAATACCCATAGTTTCTATTTGTATCTGTCCAACCTGCAAACAGGGAAACCAAGATAATATTTAAACTGTTCTCATGTTTGTTTTCCATCTTCTAGCTTTTGACAATTTTTGTAAGTGCTAAACTAGCATCCTATGTCAAATTTTATCAGAACAACAAAGACTTCATTGACTCCCTGGGTAAGTTTTCAGATATTACATTTCTGACTATTTACGTGGTTTAGGATATGGAAGCCACAGAGTAATTCAGTTTGAATCCATGTGTTGAAGCAAGGGAATTTCATAACAGTTCAGTTTGTAGATGATAACCTCTTGTAGATTGTGAATGGGCCATCTAACTGTGGTTTGTTATTTGAAAACAAGCTGGTTTATGGCTTTGGAAGAGAACTGGGGTTTACCCACTGGTTTTTTCTCTTGGAGCTTCCCTCCTGAAAGGTTTAACACATTCATACTCTAGGCTAGGCCAGAGATCACACCCGAGGAAACCACCAGCTTGTATAAATCTCCTATTTTTTTTTTAAATGATGAATAACTTTGTAACAGCAAATACTTCTGCACAGTAAGATAAAGTGTGCAGATTGTGTGTGTGTGTGTGCTGATGCATTAGACCCAGCAAGCCACAGTCTGTCCCAGTTAATTTGTTTCATCACATGAAGCAATGTGATGGAATGTTAATGTCAGCACCCTCTTTATTTACACACTGTGGAAAAAAGGAGTAGTAATTAACACTTTGACACTCCCCCGTTGATGTGTAATTGACTGTTTCAAAGGAGCACTGGTTCATAAGCTATTGCATGCATTAAAATTACGTTTTTTATATTCCAGCTTTTTAGGACAGGGGTCAGTGACAATGCAGAAATTGCTCAATGATGCAGATTTTTTTATTACTGCATTAAGGTTTTGACATATTGGTAATGAATAAATGTTTCCATAAAAATACAATATATTTTTTTTTATAACTTTGATTTTCAAATGACACTTAAACACTGCCTTGGATGCATTTGAGGAGAGCCATAGTTTTGCTAAAACAGAGTTTAGTGCAGCTTTTTAACACATGCATTATTTTGTTTAATGGAGTGTGATACAATTCTTAGAATAATTGCCCTCAGAGCTTTAAAATGGTGGTACTTTGGATATTAAAATGATGGAAATACCAGTGGGATTTTTTGGTGGATAAAATTAGCAGCAAGTTTTTGGCAGCTTGTAAATGTGTGTATAGGATAAGTGTATCTTTAGTCGTGTGTATCTGAACATTATGCAGACATCTTATGCTTTTCTTTCTCAGGGGAAAGTGGGTTTGGGGCTTACCTTATAGGTACTTGTCCACAGAAGTGTTTGGTGAAATTACTATTACACCAACATTTGAATAAATTTATGGAAGATGAATTGCACATCTATATAACATTATCTGTATTATATTCAGTTATGGTTTATGTTGCCTTGCCTCCCAGTGCCTGTGCTTCCTTCCATGAATTCATTCAGTGTGTGAACTTTTAATATATCTAAGATTCATATAATCTTAGTAAAATCCTTAAATACCTGTGTAACTCTTTGGAAAGACATTCTTACTTCGACTTCTGCTGATTTCTCTGTGTTGTGCTCACAAACTCTCTCTGTCTTTGAGCAGTGGACAAGCAGAGATTTGGAGGCAGCACAGATGGAAATGCTGGGAACTGAATGGCTCAGCCATGGCTTTGAAAAACAAGGGCAGTTTGGTCTAGACAACAATGCAGTTGTTAGATGAGGCATTCAAAAATGATCTGTTCCCACAATGAGATTTTTAACCATGCTTTAGAGGTTATTTTTTTTTAATAACTTGCCCAAATACCTTTGCTAAAGCAAAGGCTGCTTAGAAAAGGATTCCAGTGGCAATAGAGCACGGGCTGTAGTTGTAACCTTTCCTGGACCAGGATCAGTTAGAAGTGGCCCAGGAAGGCTGTGCAGCATCCTACAGTCAGCATCAGTTTGTTACAATTTGTTTTTTATTAATGCTGACAACTTAGGCCAGCAGTAGCATTATCTGTGTCAACTGCATCGCCCTAACATGGCCACAGTTAATCTGGTATTATCTGCAGTCCTCTTCGCAAAGTTAATCAGCATCTCATTTGCATTTGTTAATTAGGGTTAATGTGTGCTAATTGATTTTTTGATGCTTGTAGAGTTCCATTAAACCCAGTTAGGTATCGTTGCTGGTGCTCCTCGTTCGTATGAATTATGGCAATCGCGTTTTTGTTGAATCGGTGCCAAATAGGGAACCTGCATCATAATTACAGCTAATTAACACAACATGATGTCCTGCACTAATGTGCTTCCCTGCTAGTGTATGGGTGTTATAAATTCCAAACTTACATATTTACTGAAGCTGTGGCAATGTTTATAATGTCATTCTAGGACAAAAAGATTGACACTCATTTTTAAGAAACTTCTGCTGGATCTTACTTGGTACCTCATGGACCTTGGGATTAAGAAATGCCTTGTTTCATCTCAGTGACTTAACTTGGTTGACCTAGATGTTTTTCCAGGAAAATGGTCTCTGATTTAGACATGCAATGCCATGGCTCAGTTCCTTGTGCTGGCATTTATGCAATCCTGTAAAAGATGTAACCTGAACTCAATATCCATTCTGCTGGTTTTGAGTAACACTTCTCTGAGCCACACTGGATGCTTACATGGGCCTCACAATGCCTTTTTTGCTGTGGACAAACAAATTCAGCAGCAAAATGCTTTCTTCTGGCATCACAGTGTTATGCTGTACAACCATCACTGTGACAGGTTTATTTTCCAGAAACTACAGGAGAATGAGTGGTGAGGCTGTAAGAAGGTTTTTGGCATCACCAGCCAAAAAATGGATTTTCCATTTTGTTGCATTGCAGTTCTTCTAGGTGATGCAACTGAAAAATTCACTTGCACTCTCACCACCTCAAATTTTGTTTAGATTTTTACTGCTCAAAAAGGAAAACTTTTGTAGATAATACATTTTTGATAAAAAACAACTGAGTCTTGATGAATTCATGATGAAACTTGCTATTTTAGCAAAAGACAAGGCAGATGGAGGATTTGATATTTTATCTCAAAAGAACTGTTGATAAGGAAAAGTAGAATATATTTCAATGTGAAATAAATTTTAAATGATTGAAAGCATATATAGCAAAAATAACACGAAAAGCAAATTATTTGTATGAATTAAAATTATTAATTAAACTATCACTTTTCCTCAGGCTTGTTGCATGAACACAATATGGCCAAGATGAGGCTCCTTACCTTCATGGGAATGGCTGTAGAGAATAAAGAAATCTCATTCGACACAATGCAGCAGGAACTCCAGATTGGGGCTGATGATGTAGAGGCATTTGTCATTGATGGTAAGAACTGTGGTTCTGCACACAGTGCTGATGAACAAGTCTTCTAAGCTAATGTTGAATATTAAGAACAATTTTAATTCCTGTGCTTTTTACAAGGTAAAGCTGCACAACTTCATGTTTAAAGACAGGCCCAACTGTTGTGTTTTAACCAGTGTTTTTCTTCTCAGTGACAAGAACTGTATCTCATGTAGTTCTTTACAGAACTAATAAATTGTTGGTAGGTTTAATTTGTCATCTGGTTTTGTTTGCTGTCATTAAAACAGGATGTGTTTGTAGGGGAGAGAAGTTCATAAAATCTGTACAGGATACTGCCTTAATAGATTGGCATCAAACAATAGGATTCATGCATGACCTTCGTCTTGTTACATCATTTTGTTTTTCTGCCTACTAGACCATTAAAACTAACAGCAAAACAGATTATGTGAACTGCTGTGTTCTTATGTTTGTATTGATCTCACTTGGAGCCATCTTTGTCCAGTTTAATACCTTTGCACTATCATGAAGATGTTGCTCAAAACAGCATTGGGTTTTTTTTTTTGCAGCTGTAAAGACAAAGATGGTGTACTGTAAAATAGATCAGACACAGAGAAAAGTCGTTGTCAGGTAAGACAATTCTTCACGGCATTTTGCAGAACTTCATGTGTTCTAATTATTTCACTTACATTTGTGGAATATTCGAACTGGAAGCACGGTATTGTTCCTATCAGTTGCTGGTAGTTAAATAGTTGCTATTTATCATAATTTTATTAAAGCTCACACTGAATGTGATTAGCTTATTTAATGAAAGAGTCCTACTTTCCAGGACATTTCATTTAATGACCTACTAGTGACAAGAATACTAATGACTGTTGTTGCTTTAAATATTTGGGAAGGCTACAGAATTCTCTTAACTGGTGAAGTGCAGCCCTTTCTAGAGAGAAAATCAGAATTTTCCTATCTGCTCGTGAGAGTAAAGTAATGCTACAGATGAAATGATTAGGTGAGTGTGACATCTCTAATCTCTCAATTTTGTTTTACTTCTGCAGTCACAGCACACATCGGACTTTTGGAAAGCAGCAGTGGCAGCAGTTGTATGACACTCTAAACACCTGGAAACAAAATTTGAATCAAGTGAAAAACAGTCTCCTCAGTCTCTCAGACACCTAAGAAATTTTTTGACCTAGTAATATTGCTATATATGGATTTTATTCAAAACTTTGACAATTTGTGAATGTTTCCCAAAAAATGTATGCAATTGGTTTAAAGAGGCTAAATATTCTAAATTGCCACACACACCAAAAAAAAAAAAAAAAGGCAATAAAACTAACATGGGAAAATGTCTTCTGTTGATTTTCTTATATAATCAGCAACAAGAAACTGGCAACATTGGTTATGCTTCTTCTGTTCATTTTACAGTATGGGGACCTTTCTTTGCAAGAGGTGTGGGGAGGAAGGGAGGGAGGTCAGAAAATGATCATGAAAGTATTTTTAAAGTAAGAAAAATTCCCTAGACCGAAGGGAGGAGAAATGTGACCCCGTAGAAGTGAAGCTTTAAAAGCAAAATCTGCTGCCTTGTCTCTGTAATCATACCTGAACCTTCAGTGTTGAAAGAGACTTCACTGATACAGAAGCTACAACAGATACATTTAAATAATTTGGTAGCAATGGTAAGCAGAAAAATCTGCTCTTCTGCCACTGCTGGATGTAGTTGTAAATGTTTGCAGAACGCACTGTATTCTGAAACAGTTGGAGGTGATTTTGCCTGAAAACTGAGTGAGCAGTCTGTCAGAGAGAATGAACTATTTCAGCCAAAACTCAGGAACAGGACAAGGGTACAGTTAAGTAATTATTTAATTTTACTAAACACATATAAAAACATTGACTTATGAAGTTTTTAACTTTGGGCAAAGCCAATAATAACTTGAATTGGATTGCAGAACCAGAACTAACATTAGGAGTAGGAATTGTATACATTTTTGAACATAAGAACTGTTAACATGTTACTTTAAAGATGAAACTACACATATATACCATACTCTGTAGGAATACCTCTACAAATCTTGGTTAGGTAAGTGTGATCTATCTATTCCTAAAAGAATCATTTTCTCCTGGCACTCATCTTCACTGGCCTTCTTCATATTTTCTCTTTCTTGCTGAATGAAGTCTCTCCAAATCCAGTAATTTCTCAATTCCTCCTATTTGGTTTTGTATAATGCAGTTCTGAAGAGAGCAGCTGTCCTCATCTTTGAGTGCTTTGTCACTTCTTGTTGGAGTGACAGTCATGTGAGAAGACTTCTGTTTGTTCTGGAAAGCAGCAAATCCTTCTTTAACCTGACAGAATACAAATGTTAGCAGTTGATAACTCAGTGAAATTCACGCACAAAGGTTCGGATTGTTGGATTTTGCTGAACATTAAGCAAGCAAGGAAGTTTTAACAGGAAAATCAAGCAGTTGGAAAAAACACATTTAATTTGAACTGTTTGCATTGTATTTAATTTGGGAAACTTGATAATGACAATTTATAAACCAAACCTTTACATAAGAGTTGGTACAAGAGTGTGATTTTAAAAATACAAGCTTGTATTAGAATGCAGATTAGCAAAATAAATAGCTTAATTAAAGAATTTAATGTTGCAATTAACATTTCTATTGCTATGCAAGCATTTGATTAACAAAACCCAAATTCATGAGGTTTATAGTGTTAACTCCCTCTCCACTGTATAGATTAAAAAGCCAACATCAGTAATGCAAGGTTGTCATAGGTTGGCTTTTTTATGTTAAAGATCTTTTTGCTCTTTTAATAGTTTTAATTACTCTTTGATGTATTACTGTTAGGTAATGATTGCTATCTATCCAAATCAAAGACAGATGGCAACACAGTAGGGAAACAGGTTTGTTGCCTGGTGAGCACAACCCTTGCATTTGAGTGATGAGTCGTCCCCTTGGAATCTGGGATTGTGTGGCTCTGGGGGGAGCAGCAGGCAGCAGCAGCCACCTGCCTTGAGCAGGGCATCTGCAAGGTGACCTCTCACACTGCTCCTGTGCTAGGGGAATGTTCTTGCAAGGATCACAAGGTAAGACCCTCTTCCTCTGCTCCATCTTTTTAAGTGCCCCAGCCAACTCTAAGGTACTATGTCTTTATCAAGCCAACCTTTATTTTAGCACGTTAATTTTGTGCTAAAGCTTACTTTCCCTAGCATACAAGCATTTCTTAAAGGCTGAAATATCAACAATAAAATTCATGCAAATTGTTCATTATTGCATTTGTAACAGTGTTGCTGCCATGCAGCTAAAGGTACTAGTACTTCAGGTCAGTAGTGACTGGCATCTCCCTTTCAGTCAGGAAATAACTCCTCCCTTTGAGCAGAAGTTCCAACCTGTTAATTCTCTTATGCTTCTCCCCAAGGATCACACTTCACTGCAAGCCACTAGTCAGAGTCTCTATGGAATAGCATGTGGGGCTGAACCTGTCCTGTACTGAAAAGTGCATGTTTAAACTGAGCTAGGAGTGCTTATCCATCCCTACTGTGGTACTTAAGCATGGACAGATTATGTTTAAAACAATTCTTAATATTTTTACTAACATTCTAAGTACACCTGTAGCAATTGTTTATAATTTTTATCCCTTTTCAGAGTGCTGTACTGTGGTTGGATGAAATTACCCTAACTGTAGAAGGCTTAAATCTGCTCTAGTTGCAATCATGTTAGTCAAAGCAAACAAAGCAGCAAGAGACCCTCAAGCCCATTTTTAATCTCCCAACAGCTTGTCTATATTGGTCATTAAAATGACAAAGTTGGGAGCAGAAGGTGTAAGAATGACACCAACCCAGAAAGGAGGGAGTGCTCTGCATTATTGCAGGCTGAGATTTCACAGATTAAGGATTTGGAAAATCTAAGATGAAACCAGCAAAGCACTGTTCTTGTCCATCTTTGCTTTTATTTAGTTGGCACAGCAGGAGCTTTAGTTTGGAGGTGACAGAGTAGACAGAACCACAACCAGATAATGAAATACAGCTTTACTTCAGCTGTAGGTTACATTTACATAGTGGAGTTCACTCAGCTGCTGGCTCCACCTCCAAGAAAAAGCAAGAGACGCACAGAAAATAGCACCACTGTTTGGTGAAAAATCCACCTCAGTGTCATTCACAAGGAGAGTCAGGCTAGGAAAGTGGAGCAATTTAAAACATCAGTCTTCAGAATTTCAGGGAATCAAAACCTGATGACATCAAAAACTTTGTCACCTGAAACCACTACACCTCATCCAGAGACAGCCCTACCTACCTGAGAAATACTTCTAGAACCTCTTCTAAAAAGGAAAGGTCAACTGCAGCTGTAAATTACTGCATTACTTTTGAATGATACATTCAGCTCAAATTCTAATAGAGTTAGAGCTGCTCAGGCTCCAGAGTCTAACACAGATCTGAAAATGCAGTGATGAGCCATTGAGAAACAACAGGTTTTTACATGTCTGTGTAATATGTTGCCCTACAAAATAATAAGATTAAATAGGTCATCACATAACTACAGTATCTGATAAATGGATAAGCTCTAATTCATAGATGTGCTAAAATTTTATTTTCATTGATTCTTTTAAATGACATGATCCTATCAAGTGATAGAGGAAACAATGTTTTTATACTTCTACACACTCCTATTTTCCTTTTTTTTTTTTTCCTTTAACTTCTGCTTTTACTGTAGGTGATGATTTTTATTAGGGTACACAATGGACTAGCCTCTTCCTCCCCTCCCAAACAGACTGGTCAGCATCTGTTTGATTCATATGCTGTGACTTTTTCCTGCTGCTTTCTATCAACCTTAATTGTGAAAAATGGTGTCTTGTTGCCCTTTTGATATTATTTCGGAGATTGACTCAGCCTTAAAGTATCCAGATGGGTACAGTTGTACAAATATCTGTGGAATTAGCTCACTGAGGTCTGGTCTGCAATATTTTTAATTGACTTACATGTTCTGTGGGAAAAGAAGAATCATAAAAAGCCTTTGCTGCAGCATTCCATTCTTCACTAGGCTCTCCCTGGGGCTCACGGTGGATACTAGAGGTATTCAAAGTGTTGGCAGCTCTGTTCAAACTGCTAGAACCTGATTGACAAAAAGGAAATGGTAACAATTGCAATTTAGTCTCCAGGCACTAGTTGTGAATAACTAAAATGGTTTACCTCTGATCTTAAAAAATCAAATATTTTTGGTTTAAACCCCTGCATCTTTGTTGTAGGCTTTTGCCCATCATTTTTTTCTTTCACATGCTTCATCTATTTTTTCTCTAAAGATGAGGTATGTTCCTACTTTGATTAAAAATGTTTTCTCTCATTTTCACATATTAAGTTAATGACAGAAAAGTGGTATTTTTTCAAACACTATTAAACTCACCATCTGAAAATGATACTAAAATGCATAATTAATGCCATTATAACATGGTATTTCAGAGTGACTTGTAATAAAAGAAGACATGAATACAAAGCTTTTCAGACAAACAAAAACCATTTTAAATAAGGAATCTTTCTGTTAATGGCTATATTTCATGTTTCAGGTGGTCAGGCAATAGCCATCCACCAAAAGGACGGATCCAAAGGTAGGAAAGGCAGGTGAGTAGATAAATCACAGCCAAGTATAAGCCTCCAGTCCTTCAGAGGCTTTATGCAGCACCAGTAGATTCTGTTAAAACCAGTATCAAATTCTTGCAAGGTGAAAATACAAGGGTGCTTCACAATTCCTCACAATGCAAACAGGAGCTGTTTTGTCACTACACAGATGCCTGTGGATTGACAGTAAAATCTTGCTTGGCTATGAAAATTCACGTTACCTCATGGTTATGTAACAGTTATTTCAGAATACTGGCATTTGCTCTTGGGAGGAAGAGGGAAATGGTTATGTGTTTGTTTTCTTTTTTAAGCATCTGCCAGGAAGATCTTTCACATTCCCACTTCATTGCTTCATTTACTGATGTGGAGTGTCTGCTCTCTGAGAACCAGAGTATAAATAGTAAATAGTATTGTGGTGAGGCAGTAGAAGGAATTCCCTCAGATAGGTTTGCTAAACCCTTTCACCAATTCTCTTCACTTCTAGATCTCCCACATGGCTAAATGGTCTGTGCTCCAGCCAGAAAAAAAAATAAAATTAAAATATAGGTCCAGTGTCCACATGGATTTCACTACAGGTTTGCCTGTGCAGTGATTGCAGGAGCCCTCCCAGGGAGGTTCTCCTCTCTCCCAGGGAGGTGCAGCATTCCAAGAGTGCAGCAGGCTCAAGGAGGGACCTATCTCAGTTTGGCAGCATGAGGCACATCTGGGACACAGACCAAGACCCTCACCATGAAGGTTTGCTGGATTTCAAGAGGTCTGGTCACTAGGCAACTCAACTGAGGGACTGGAGTCCGTTCCCTACAAATCCCTTTGGATGAGTCTCTCAGAGTCACTTGGAGTTCCAGTACTTTGCATACAGAAAGGTTTCTGACAACAAGAGCAGGAGGAACTCATTGGGAAGAAATTCAGATAGCGCTGTCTGTCCTTACAGAAAAGATACATGCAGAACATGATGTACTAGGCATTCATTTTATTGAAACAGATACCAAAATTCACATTATTAAAAGAAATAATGTGCCATCTGAGATCAGGATTTTGCTACCTTGCTACCACTACTACTGTTTTAGGGACAAAGACATTTCTGAAACCGAACTTCAAAAAATGTGCATCTGAACACAAATATCCATAGGCAGGAGATCAAGGAGAGAAACAAAATTACCTGGAGAACTAAATAAACAACAGAACAATGTAAAGAAACCAGACTGCAGGGTTTCTGTCTGCCACTGGCTGCAAAACTAAGGATGGGAGTCCACTCTGCTCTTGGTATGTTCAAGGGCCAAAGATGAAAACACTGCACCAACAAAAACTCTGTAGATAAAAACACCCTGTCCTGTGGATCCTCCTCTTTGGAAAACATCTAAGCACCCAGGGCTCCAGTTTTGGGGTAGTCTAGCAGCTCATTTTATTGCAAAACAAATCTAAAATACAAATTTTCCACGTTTCAGTAATGATTTAGAAACTCATTGAATAAAGTTCATATTTACTATTTTGTTTGTGCAAAATATTTCTCAACAAATAATAACCAAGTGTCAACAGCAGGAGATTAAAAAGCTCCTTGAGCACTGAAAGTTCCACTTTTTCCAGAGCCTGACAGAATATAAAGTCCTCACTTCACACACAACACATTCAGATGATTTTAATGGTCCTTCTAAATTAGAGATGTACATTAAAATAGAAAGTAAAGTTCTGTAAGACCTATTCAAAGAAGTATCCACTGGTTCAAAATCTACCCTAATTCTGATGCAAAGTGAAAACACTGAATAATAGGCAAAAGCTGCTCAGTTTTTCAGATCCATGCAGAGCCCTGATAGATGCTCTGCAATAGGGTTAGAAATCCCTGTCAAAATCGAGTTTGTCATTGCACTGCTGTTATTTCACAAATAGAAAAAAATTAATCAACTAATTGATTGATAAGCTAACAGAAGCTCTTTAGTTGCATTATAATATAAACAGAGCAATCTCACCTTTTTGTGACATAGCTGTCAGGTTCGTGTTTTTCCACACTAAGCTTAGATACAGAAATTTCCCATTCTGATAATTTTTCTAAGCACTACATTGTTCAGAACATTTGTGTTTATATCTTCTTACCTTGTCCTGATTCTCCACTGTCCACATTTTCACTGAGATTTTGACTCTGTGTCTTTGAAATAATGTTTGTGTTTTCCACTAAGCATGGTGGTTTGTCTTTCAAAAGGGAAGGCTCCTTGGAAGCTAAAGTCCATGTAGCTTGACCTCTCATTTGATTTACTCTTGAACAAGAACTGAGAGCTAAAAAATTCAAGTATAGTGAAGTTTTCTCAGTTTTTTTATCTGAGGTTGAAAGATCAAAGGATGACCTTAAACTGATGTTTACAAAATTTCCAGATGTTCTCATGGGTAAAGAAGATGATTCTTTCAGGTGGCCCTCAGCAAACTTTGTTCCTGGAACTGTACTACTCAGGGAGTCTTTTTTCTCTTTTAACAATGAGTTATTTGTTGAAGTATCAATCTCCAGGGAATGTCCGGTTTTGATGGAGTGTATTTGAGTACCACTGTTAACATTTTTACATAGAATTAGCTCATCTGTACATGCCCCATCTATTGGGGTTTTTTTGTGAGCAATTTTGAGACCATCAGCCTTTACTGGAGATTTGGCTTCAGCATTTGAAGCTTGTTTAGCACTGCCTTGTTCAGGCTGCTTGCTGTGCATGTCATCTGCATTTATTCCTCTCTCAGTTTTTGGGGGGCATAAATTAAAAGTACTTAAGAGAGACTTATTGTCCCTGCATTCTTTTGCAGCAGCAGCAGCAGCATCACCACTTGCATTATCACAACAAACAGCTGGTGGATGTTGAGCATCAGTTGCCAGAACACCAGTGTTGTTCATGTTTCTGGCACTGTCATCATTTCTGCCTTCAGCATCTACGTAGGTCTGTTCCAGAGAAAGTTTATCTCTATGTAAACCACTCCGATTTAAGGGTTTTTCTGTTTTATGTAATCCACTGCCTGCAGAATTGTCACTATTCAGCAGGCTACATTTTTGGTATTGTGCTTGAGAATTCTCTTTAGTGTAAGGTAGAACACCAAAACATAACTCCTTAGTTTGGTGGTTGTCTGTACTTCTCTCATGCAGAGCACTCTTCTCAGTGCAAAGAACAGCTTCAGACTCAGGTTTGGGTGCTTCAGGTGTGAGGACACTTCTGTTGTGCTGTCTAGTATCTGAGTTTGCATCTGCCTTGGCACAAGTTGATTCATCTGCAGTATTGCACAGTTCCTTGCTAGTATCGGTCTCCTGGCTTCCATTTTTCCTCTCAGCACTGCCCAAAAACTCCTTTCTGGTTTGTGTGTGGTGTGCTGCCAGAGACTCAGTGCTGTCTTGTGGCTTTTGATCTAAATTTGCATTGTTTTCATCTGGTAATGTTCTGTGTGTTGTTCCTGCATCTTCTGCCTCTCTGCATCCAGTGGCATGCATTTCCGAGGTGTGTCCTTGGGTAATGAAATCAGTATCTGTGCAGAGGGTGTTCCTGGGAGAAGCCTCCCTTTGCTTTAATTCACAAGGGCTAGCAACATTAATTTCATCCTTAAAACTGTTCTCAAGAACTTGTGAATCTGTAGAGTGAGTACGTTCTAGTTAGTGACTTGATAACTCAGAGGTTATGTAATGTTTTCTTTTTGCAGTTTAGAATTTAAAGTGATGGACTCAGGATTGGTATCAATACTGATATCTTACATTACAGACACAAGTCTGTCAAAAAGTAACTTGCAAAATATTTATAAACTGAGAGAGCAGAGAATATATTAACATTCTATAGATTTTAGATATTATTCATCTAATTCTCTTGTCATATACTACATCTGAAAACATTTATCCATTCTTAACAGAACTACTTATCTCTATTATCCATGGAGGTTATTACTTTGTTCTATCTTTAATTCCTCAATGCTTGAAGACTTGTCCCTTGTGTTTTTTACTTCAGCTTCTTCATTTCCACAATTATCATATTTACTTATTACAGATTCATTTTCTTTCTGAATAGCCTGAATTTCACTGTCTTTTGAGTGTTCTTGACCACTCTAGCATAAGAAGGAACAAAAGATTATAGGTATTTTAGTAATTTACTATAGTCACTGATTAGGTAAAATCTTCAGGACTGAGATTTAAAATTAATTTTACAATTCTGGTGGAAAACAAAGATCTGAAGTATAGAAAGTAAATGTAAACAGAGGAAAAGAAAAAAGCAGACTAATACCCTAGAAGAGTAGGAAAGAAATCAGCTCCTGCTATATTACAGTCCACAAAGTTATACATTTGACAGAACTCCTCAGTGTAAGGAATTTGTGTTGTCCATGTGGTGACTGGATCACTCTCTGCTGGCCCACTCAGTGAACTGCTCAGTAATTCCACATGGAAAATTCCTGCATGATTGCAGTTTACACCCAAACACACACACATAAACAACACATGCACATATAAACAACATTTTTTTTCTAGCAAACTGCCCAGGACTTTAAACCTAATTTCACAGGCAAATAAGGCTTCTGAATTTACAATCCCTGACATGCAGTTCCTCATTCCCTCCCAAAAAACTTTGTTACATCTATTTGAGTCAAATTCAACAAGATTAGAAGCCTGAAAGATTTGTCTACTTAAAGTCTAAATCACTGCGTCAGCATTTGTGTTCAGTTTTGAAAACTGCAGCCAATGAAGTTCTGTGGAAACTAGGGCCTGAATAGTGCAGATAATAAAATCCCACCAAAATAAAAAGAAAAGGAGATGCATCCTTTATCATCATCAACTGTTTGGCAGCTGAAGACAGAAGCACATGCTGGCTCTTGCCCTAAAGATAGGATATAAAAGTAGGCAGATGTGGGAGGGAGCTCAGTCCATAAAAGATGTGGGAAAAAAGCTGAAGATCCTTGGGTGACTGGAGGTGCTGCAGAAGGAAGGCTGGGATGTGGGAGGGAGTTACAAGAGCTGTGCTTGAGCATTGGGTGTGAGGGGAGGACAGAGAATATTGCAGAGTGGAGGGAGGCACAGAGACAGCACTGCTAAAAAATGGGGCTGCTGCAGTGCTGGCAGAGGAAGGGATGTAGGACACAAATCTGCCAGAAACGGTTTCCTACAGGTCACACAAACATCCTGATGCTCCCAGCTTTGCTGATTTGGAGGAGGGAGGAGTCATGGTACATAGAGGAGGGTCTTAAAATCATTTTCCTCTGCCAAATACTCCACCCTCAATTTGAAGTTTCTTTCTGTTTTCCTCATGTTTTATAATTATTTTCCCTGTCACTCTGATTCAGAAACGATATATATTGCATCTTTTTCTTTTCTAGGTTTTTAATTAATTTTGCTTTTTTGCTCTACATAACCCTAGCACCACATTTTCAAGCTTTTTGACTACAAATAGTAGACATTTCTTTTTCTTTCATGAGAGCTGTAATTGTCTTACAATCTTTTGTTTCTAGGAGCTCTTTCTTCAGACAGAAACACCAAGCACACTCTATGACTGTGTCCATTACTCTTTTGTACAGCAGTAAGACAGCCACTGCAGTGGAACTTACCACGTTTGTTGGTATGGGCTGAGCTGGTGACTGCATCTGAAACAAGCAGGACAAAGTGTTCATAGAAAGGCAGAAAGGTTTCATGATTCCTTTCCAAGTTTTCAGATGGGTTGAAGAAACCTACCTTTCAATAAATTCAAATGGTTGTCCAGCCCTTAAAAATAGGGCCAAGAGTGATAAACTAAAATACCTAAATAACAAAACTTTTAGACTTGGATTTTAATTTTTTGCCTGTGATTTAGTAAAACCTAAGAAACACATATATCCCTAAGCATCCTTCCCCTCAACAGACTATTTCATAGTATGAAATTCAAACCCCTCTGAAAACCAGATCTCCCTGTACATATACCCATGAAAGAATTACAGCCAGCCATTGCTGGGTGAAACCCTATTCTCTAATGGTACACAGCTGAATTACAAATTCTATCAAACTAAATGTGAAGCATGATAAGGTTAAGTTAAATTGCAATCCAAGTCTGTAATGAGGTCTGACATTGTACCTTTCTTTTAAAAATGTCTTTTGTTTAATTACTATTCCAGAGGTGATCAGTGTGAAGAAGTTTAAGTACATTCTGAATTTCATGCCCCACAAATAACTACAGGGATTTCAGATTGCAATAGATGTAAAAATAAGTATAAACATATTTCCTTAGAACACTTGGAACCACAGTCAAGATCTAAATCCAAGCCAACACCTTTCCCTTTTATGTGTCATTAGATGCTGACTCATTAGTGATACAAGATGAAATTCCACAAATCAGAATAACCAACATGATCTGCTGCAGCTTCAACTTCTTGGCAGTGTTCCACTCAGTCCAACCTGCCTAGCTTTGGAAATCTAATGATAGTACAACACAAAGTGGCCTGGCAATTTGCCATGAGAGAGTGTAAGATGTATATTTGGAAGACATCTGACTTTTTGCATTTATGAGCATATACTTCAAGCACTTCTGCTTTCAGACCCATGGGGTTATCTTAGTAAGCACCAGTAGTGTTCATCATGAATTTCTGATCACTTTGATTCTGCATCCTAAACAAAATCAATATTCCATTTCCATCCAAGGAAACAGTGACTTGTAAAAGATACACAATTTGCATTATTCCTTGTAGATTTCAGCTTTGGCCCAATGAATAATCATTTCAAGTCTAATTTCTTTTGCATTATTAAGCCTATACCACTGCCATGTGTATGTACATGTTTGTGTGTGAGCTATAAACATACATATGTATGAGGACTGGGAAGAAATTGATTTTAAGTTCATCCAAATCCTAAAATATTTTTACTGTTTGTCATTTTACTGACAATTAATGGACTAGATCTAAAATAGTTCCCTGTCTTTACAGTCCTAGTGTCTTCCTATTTTCTTAAGACTAAAAACAAGTTTGTATACATGAAAAATGAGTTTTCTGTTCTTGGAAGGATAGATCATTATTTATTTGTAAAAATTAATAGAAAATGGGTAGAACCAATATTCAACAGAACAACAGAACACACTCAATGCACAGAGAAGGTTTCTTATGGCTTCTGACTCTGCCCAGTTTTTCCAATCTTATGGAGGACTGCAATACAAATTTGCAATCCAGTTTGATCATGGGACAACACAGAGATGCAGGGCTATGTGTTCTTCCTTTTGTTCCAAAAGCTCATCTTTGTGTGCTTAACCACTTGTTGACCTCCCATATGTGCCCTGCACCTAGAGCTGAACATGCATTTGGTTCACCCAACAGTGCAGCCTTTTACCTCCTGCATTTACCACCTGATGAGCTCACTGTGCCTTTGATGACTCTTGAAGATGCCATGTGATATAAAAGTTGGTGTTTCTTCAACTAAAACTGAAAAACTGAGATAAGCTGTCTGTTGATAAAAACAACTTTCTGATCTGTCCCATGTTACAGATTTTAGAGAAGCTAAGATTAGCTCCTCTAAGTAGAAGTGGACCTACTTCCACACCTCCAGGGAACTTGAAACTGGATCTGCCCCAGTATTTGAGAAATACCCATGGAAAATATGTCTCTGAAATAGGATTTAGTACAGCTAGGTTGTTTAAGATAACTGCTGCCTGTCAGGTAAAAATTTATGAATGAAGCACTGCCTCAAGTTTCTGTGACATAAGCACCTCTCTTGATGAAAGGAGGACATTCTGTAGGTACAGTAAGTTTCAATGATATTTAGGGTTATTGTCACATAAATTTTTAGATTGAGCCATGTCAAAGGAGGATCAGTGGACATGACAGACAACATTCCTACTCGTATTTGTAGCTCTCTGGCAATTTTACAAGACACACTGCAGCCAGTAAAGACACTTACCTGCAGATTTTCCACTTGCTCGGAATGCTGATTTCCCTGAGGAGGATGATAATCTGCAAGATGTCTATGAAGTTCTTTAAGGGAATTCAGCTCATTTTTAATAGTGTGTATTTCTCTTCTCATGTTTTCCTCCTGTAATAATTGCAAGTACACAGAGCACACAAAGACTTTACTGCATGTTCAGATAGGTAAACCAGCATTTTTCAAAGGTATCAACAGCTCAGCAAATGAAACTTCATTCTTATAAGAAAGTATGCTAAGGAATTCCTTTGTACAAAGTTCAAAGTTTTGTTTCATTCAAACCAAAATTTTAACCACATTTCCATTACAGATTATAGCTTTTATTAACTGGTTTGGGATTTTTTTTTCATCAGTTACTGTTAGTAGCAATGCTCAAAAAAAAAGAGATTTGTATTTGTAGCTTTCTTCCTTTTTGACTCAAAGATAAATGTAATAGTCAACATTCATTCTCTACCTACATTGTCAAGAAACGACAATAGCAAATAGTTTGCTTAGCAAATAATTTCCTTCTGTAAATAGCCTCAAGTATCCAAGACTCCCTCAGTAAAGATGTAACAATTAAATTTCTGTATTTAGAACTAACTGAATGGACCAAACTACAACTTGTAAAAAGCACCAAAGAGCAGTTTTACAGAAATACCTTCACTTAATTAACAAAGGTTTCCAGACCAGTGTTAACTTTATCCTTGATCATTTACTTTAGGAGACAAAATTTCTAGTTAGCCATTAAGAAATATGAAAAGGAATAACAATTATACTCTGAAGAATGGATGTAAACGTTCCTGAGAAACAAGCAGGGCAAATTCCCATGTCAATAGAGGAAATTATGGTATAAAATTCTCCAAGGAATCAAGGAGATCAAATCTTCTCAGGGAACTGATCCTCAGAACAGTTCAGCTATTTTGTGGTCTCATGGTTGCACCATCCCCACTCAAAGGAGTGAACCTTAGACAACAGGATTACAAGGACAACTTCACATTATTTCCCCACAGCTTCCCTGGAAATCTATCTACCAAAATCAAAACCTTTCTGGCAGTAGGTGCCAAGCACACAGAAATAAAAAAGACAGACTATTAAACAAATGCTGCTTCGAGTCTGGTTTCCACACATTAAGCAGATCTTGTCATATTGAAGTGGTATTAATCTTTCCTACATCTAAACATGCATTTATTATTGCAGACAATTTTTACAGCTACAATGTTTTGCTAATTGTTTTAGATTAAATAATTACTGAAGTATTCTTTAAAAGTAATGAGATAATAGAAAGAATGTCAAATATAGAAGACAAACTATTGTTTAGGTGTCCACAGAGGTGAATTTACTAGGGGGACATACCAGACAAACCTTTTCTTATCCCCTTCCATGCTCAGTCCACACTGAAGAATTCCTTTCAAATCAGAGCTGCAGGAAGAGCACTGACCTTTCAGAGCACATCTACCTTTAAAAATATTCATTTCTAGAAGTGTCTGTATTACTGGAGAAGAAATTAGTTGTTTTTATTTCATTATTTCTGCAATATTTTCTTGGTTTTTAGGAATTACCTGAAATGCTTGACAACTATTCCAAAAAACTTTGAATACTATAGCTTTTAATTTAATTAACCTACATCATTTTTCCAAGTTCTTAGTGCCTTCTCGTGCTCATTCTGAAGATTAAGGAACTTTTCTTCATTTTCCTTTGCCTTCTCCCTTTGCAGCTCATTATCTCTTTCAAGGGCCTGCAATAAAATTAATTATCCAAAAAATAATCAATACCACATTAATGAATTTTGATGTGTTTTATGTTGCTTGGACCTCTGCTTCTAACATGCTGCAAGTGCCATACAGATCAGTGATAATGTGCTATCTCAACAATAATTTTCATAAATTAACAGAAAGGTGCTTATAGTTTAGCTAACAGGAAACAGGGGGAGGTTATGAAAAAAGAAATGGCTATAAAAGGGTATAAAAACACTTGCCATTATTCAGTTTCACTGCATAAGTTTTAATGTGCTGAAAAAGTAATATAAAGTCCAGAGATGAGAGATATGAAATGTAGCATAATCCAGAGTACTTAAAGAAAAAACTACTGTATACTGACAGGAAAAAAATATTTTTGTAATCTGTTTTTCTGTCCTAATTTATTTATTAACCTCTCTTATAAACCATACAATCTTTACACTCTGAAACATATCTGCTGCAACATCAAGTATATATCTGATTATGTTTTAATTTATTTTTATTAGGTCACTGAAATAGGAGTGCATTGAAATAACAGCAATATTAAGTTTTATACTACCCTAACTGTACTTGCAACGTTTTTGGTTAATTCTTTCAGCTTTTCTGTGCTAAATTAAAAGAGTCTTGTGTAAATCAACAGCAACTTCACACATGTATCAGGTACTCTTGGAATTTTTATCCTATCATATTTTTATAGCAAACAATATGGAAGATAAGACTCACTGCATTCCATTACCTGCTATATAAATGACACAAATATTTTTGATAATGGAAGCATAACTTTAATGCATGAAGCTGTATGACCAGCTACAAATTTATGATTTCACTGAGTTTCTTTGAAAGTTCACATGAGAAATGTTATGGAGGCAGTACTCCAAACCAATTACTTTCTACTAAATCTTTTAACCAAAAATGAGTCCACTTTTTGATTCACTTAGCACCAATTTTAAAATGCCTATGTTAATTTAGCTACAGTGTTGATAAAATTAAGTTTTACAGGTACTAACACTAGGAAAATTCAAACCACCTTGCACTTTTGTACAAGAACACATGGATCTTCTTTGACAGATTATGTATTTCAAAAAAATGGGACAATTCAGCAATACATTGTCTGAATAATCCCACTCTGACATAGCATCTTTCATCTAGTTGTATAAACCAGGAGTGCAAGATCTCCTCTGATGAACCTGTGCTTAACTCCAAGGATGCTTTTACTTGCACCTGAAATGCAAACTGCTTGGTGATGGATTATTGTAGTTATTCACAGCACAACTCTTAAGGCAAAATATCAGAAGCAGCAGTTGTATGGAACTGATCACATGTTAAAGCCACTTGCACAGACAGGGAATACCTGAATTCCTTGCATTCTCAAAGTATTCTGTCATCTGTTAAAGAATCTTTTTTCCCTTAAAGTTACATATTCAGCTTCCTGTTTTATAAATTCCATTTGATGCTTTTAAAAAATGCAAAAATGCAAAATAAGAAGCTAACATTGTCTCATTCCCTGGAATATTATGGTAATTGTATCAAAAAAACCAAGGTCTATTTACATCAGTTTCAGTCGTGAAGATTGAACCAAGAGCCTCTTATTGGTTAGCCATGCCTTGGATTTACGGCTGAAGTTACCTTTGAGGGCTCACTGAAACTTTGATGAGCAGCAGTGTGTTTTTCTGTAGTCAGAACAATAGAAAACAGAATACTTTCCCAAGGTCTAATAAAACAGATTCAAATCAGAGCAGTCTCTCATCAGAATTAGCATAATTGCAACCAGAAATCAATTTTTGGCCTGCAGAGGCTGCAAAAAACAGATTTTTCCTCCATTCATACCCTAACAAGAAGAAAACAAGCCATACTTGTAGACATTTATGTGCAGTCTTCAAAGAGAAGATTCACAGATACCATTTACTGTTTTAGCTGGAGCTTTAAGGCATACTATAAACTTTATCTGAGAGAGGAAACAATAGCTCAGAAATGCTATCAGAAAAAAGCACTTTAAAATACACTTGCTGCTCAATAGTCCTGACATAAAGGACTAAAGGATTCCTGTATTATGAAAGTCATCAGTAAGATTATATATGAATTATCTCCAGCCTCTTTTTAAACCTACAAAGCAATTTTAATTATCTTAAAAATAAAAAGCACATTGCCTTCTTTAACAAAAACCAGGATTGTAGGAATAGCAAGTAACCCAGCTGTTTCACTGGACCCAATATACAAATACGAGAAGCCACAGAAAATCATGCTACTTCAGGCAATTCTACAGCCAAAGGGTTGTTCAGCTAACCTTTGCACAAATGCTGAAGATGCTTTAAGTCCTAGGGAGATTTTAGCCACTTTTTGATGGAGAACATAGCTCACCTTCAACCTTACTTGTTTCAAAAAAACAGAAGTCCTATGTTTATATTGTGGAGAAGGCAAACTTACACCTGGTAAGAGGAAAGTCTTAGGGGAAGTAAATAATTTCAAATTAGCATAGAAGCATTTATTTAGAAACAAAAGCATACATCCACATTGGAAATTCAATTTGAACTTTCTCAGACTGAGAAAAAACTCAAGACACACTCACAAAAAAGACTTTCTGAATTTGCCATCTCTTCAGAAAAATGAGAAGTTTAATAGTTTAATATTTTTCTCTTTTTTTTTCATGTTTGTGAGTACTTTGCTTGATAAATAAGCCATTTATTCCACTTTTCTCAAAGGAAATTCATGTCTCCTGAACTTGTGGGAGGAGAGGCCGCTTAAATTTGCTTCTAAAGGGACCACTTCAAAAGTTTCCTCCCTAAATTTGCCCTAACCCAAGACAAAGAGACACTGAGGAGTGCTGCAACTCCACACTTCCTAGTGTGACTACTTCCCACCTCTAGCATAAATACACCACCAGAAAACACAGCAAGAAGGGGCTAAAGATGCTCTTTCTTAGGCCCTCTGCTTTAATTAAACTGAGGACAAGCTCCAGCTAGGAATGAAGACCTGAAATTTGAAATGTTGCCCAGAAATGTGTACCTGTAAGAAAACCACAAGAAGCAAAAGTCATAAGATAATTTGATTTCGGTATTTGAAAGCAACCCTGTTGTGGTTTTGCCCTCTAGAAATGGCAACCATTATTTACTTTAGGGGGAGAAGAGGGAAAGCACAGCCTGTGCTTCAAGGCTCGTGCTGACAGTTAAGGAGCTGAGGGAGAAATGGAAGTGAGGTCAAAAGTTCTGAAAGGCACACAGATGTCTTTAACAGCCCTGGACTTTAAAAATACATAACAGATAGTAACAGCTTGTCTAATCAAGAAAAATCTGACCTGATAGTCTTTTTTCAGTGCATTTAATTCACTTTCCATTCTAGTATTTGCTTGGGTTGTTCTCTGAAGCAGCTCCTGCACACACTGTAGAGAGCTGAGAATTTCCTTATGAATACAAACACAATAGAATATATTGAGAAAATTGTTTCTCAATTGTTTTGAAGAAATTGTTTACATTAGATAATTGATGTCTTTTATATTAATTTATTTTTATTCTGTCAGTGTTTACAAAATAATGTCTGCAAAAATAGGTACTCCAACCTCAACATTGGGGAAAACTTGTAGGGAGAAATCAGAATAACACCCATTTTTTCTAACCTTTTACCTTGGAGAACTTAACATTATTTTAAATTACTACAACATTATTTTTCAGAGAATTTTCCTATAATTAAAATGAAATCCACCCAATCTTTATATATTCTTCAGTGCAAATCTGGATTAAATACATCAAATCCAACCCTGTTGTGATTTCAATTCAGGACAATCTGAATAATTTTATATTACCATATCACCATATCTGAAAAATATGGAAAATCCAAAAGAAATTATTCCATTAATGGATCACCCTAACATGAAATTATTCTGTATCTCCTGAATTAAATCCTTATAGATGTGAACTACCTCCCATTAGCTTTGCCTCATACAATGCAGCTATATAATGTTTTACTGTCAGGGTCTGAAATTTTGTGGTACCTTCCTTAAGACTGTAAAAAAGGGGTAAGTTGTGAAAAAAGAGCCACCCAAAGTGAGCTGATTTGAGTTGATGAAAGTGCCATGAGTGCTGCCATGAAGTGTGGTGCAGTCTGGAGGAAACTGAGCCATTTTCTATTGAACACCAGAAAACACATTTCCAAAGTTTCAAAGTCAGAGTGGATGACCCAGATAAGCCAATCAATACCCCCTCAAAACCATTTACAACAGTTACTAAAAGAAGACCTGCACAGAAAAAAAACCCTGAGTTTTTTCAGAAAGGAATCTTAAATGTGCTCAATTGCTTTAAAATCCATGGAGAGAGGAACATATTAGTAAAACAAAGTACTCTGACATTCAGATTATTCTAGTTTTGGTTCTACTGGATAATAAAAACAATATTTTAGTGTACTCTCATTCCTTTTCATACCTGTATAAATAGTATTTTCTCACTGAAGCTAATTTATTTTTAGTTCAATTTTACATCCAGAAAATTGAACTCCAGAGCTGTGGAATGGCTTGGCCAATGTCATCCAACAGGTCAGTAGCAGGGTTGGCCACATCTTTTAAATCTGGAAGAGTCTTCTCTCAAATAGACCAGACTGCTTCTCTGCTACAGTTTAGTACAAACCAGCTGTAATTTAGATGGTATTTCTAGCCTAAATCCAAGAACCACTGAAGCCAACATTGCAGTTCATTGAGGTGAATTATTAGTGCTCCACAACACAGAAATCCATGTCTTCTAACCCAAGCACTTGGAGGAAACATGAAGCTCATCTCTGCATTAGAGCCCTCCCCAGACTATACCAAACCACTCCTACGCTCAAACTAACCCACCAAACACACCCTAGCAATTCACACAGAACAAGAGAGAGACACAAACCAGAATCCTTCTCTTAGATAATACAGCAAATATGCATAGAAATTATGCTCCATGCACCTCCATGGAAATGCTTTTAGTGCTTTCAGGGCTAGGAGAGTAATGAGGCCTGAGCATCTCTCTCATTTTTTTCTGTATGTTTGTTGGCAAGCATTTTTTAGCAGCAAGCTCAAAACGCAAACAGGATTTAATAAATTGGAAGAGTGCTGCTGGATGAGTGCTCTATGGGCATCCCAGCAAGATACTGCTTTTGTCCCTCCCTGGCACCAAGAATGATACCCTTCTCTGACCTGTTCCCTTTTGTGAACTGCAGAGGCAAAATTCTGCAACTGTTCAAGAAAAGGGAAAAAAAACCAACCACCCTTTTCAGGTTTAATGTTCTGCAAAGTAGTGCATTATGTTGTTCTTTTGGTTTGGTTTTTTTTTTTGCTACATGTGGTACTTGACTCCATAGCCTTTTATAAAAAGAATTTTTTCTGGAACATACCTGAGCAAGAGAAGACAGTCCTAACTCTGTTCAGGAATGTAAAGGTGTTGTTTAATAGTCTAAACATTTATGTTCTGTGTGAATGGAACATCATTTCCTCTGTATAGCACTGACACATTTTTTCCCATTTTACCTGGTTTCAATACCAGCAATGTTAGAATAAACTGTTGGCAACCAGAAAGCAGCACAGCCAGCAAGTTATGCCAGCCTTACTGCTTGTTTATACTGAACCCACACATAGGCAAGTGGTTCATGGGAATACCAAACTTCTCCCATCTGAATGCAAAGAAAACATGTAAGACTTGGAATAAAATGTCAAACAATGCACTTTGTTCTGGTAATTTCTAAATCCTGAGCAGTAAGACACCACTCATGCCAGTATTAAAATAGTTCTGAAATGTAAACAAGTGGAATTAACTAGTTTTTTAGCTTAATATAATAAGAAACCTAAGTATGAAGTACAGCACCTACATTCTTAAATGATTTTTAAATAGCAAAGCTGTATTAATAACTCACCAGCTTTTCTTCTTTAATGTGAGTGTTTTCTTCTTGAACTTTTTTACTGACTGCTGTCTCCTTAAAAAAAGAGCATGAAGAACACGAAAAGGCATTTAAAATTACTGTCTATTTTCTTTAACAATCTTGTATTAATGTGATATAGTGAGTCATCATGAAGCTATTTAAATAAATGGAATTATTTTTAAATTTCTTACCCAATTTTTTTTACTATGAAATTATACTGATATTCATAGCACATTTATTTCCCTAGAAAGGTTATAGTGGAAATAGCTTAATTATATTGTATATGCAATATATAGAAAAAAATCCCTAATCTGTATCCATCAGAGATCATTGCCAGGAAGTTTGCTAAAGAAAAACAGAAAATATTCACCAAAACTTTAATTTGTTTAAAATCCAAAATACCATTCTGATTTTCTGTTGCAGTTCTTGAAACTGTTTTTCCTTCACTGCAAGATTGATGTTTTCTTCTCCCACCCTGTACTGAGAGCTGACCTTGGACCTTATCAAGTCTGTAGTTACTTTCTTCAGTTCCTTAACACAGGAAACTTGTATAAATAGTTCATCTAGTATAGGCATTGCAATTCAAAACAGAGACAAATCTTTTAAACTATCCTGGTCGTGCCCTAACTTTGAAATAATGTATGGAAACAACAGAATAAATTAAAGGTACTGAAATGTGTAAGACTGACTTAGTAAACTTCAAACTTATCACACGTGGCTAAAAGTTTATTTTCATGGTAAAATGTTATTGTGCCAATTTTACTCTGTTTGAAGTATTTACTTGATCATTTTGTTATTTTCCCTTCCAACAGGTATATTAGAAGTGGACATTGAGTTGGTGTTGGTACTGGTAAAACATTCCTTACCTATACATACAACAGGAATGACTGTTGTAACTACAGTGTATGTACTTGGGAATGAGGAGAAAAAAGGGAGAACAGTGATTATCTGGTAAAAACAGGAACTGGCTATAAATTTGGAGGATCTTTGCTTTTCCTGAAACATTAATTACTTAATCTCAAGAGAACGCTAAATTAATTTTATATTAGAATGTTCTACAGCATGATGCCTTTGATTTTATAGTCTTTACCCTCTTTTAAATATCCTGTGGTGCTTTTTTTTTTTTTTTTTTTGGTATCTGTTTTGTAACCGATTTTTTCAGAGCTCCTAGCGCAGCAAATAAACAGCAAACTCTTTGATCTCATTAAATTACAACTTACAGTTCCAGGAGCCATAAATATTGTGCCCTGCTCTCCCCCTCCCCTCCCATCCTGGTGCAAGGTAGTCTGTTTAATATCGCTCTCTCCTTGAGCGCTCTGACGTTTACTCAGACAAATAGCAGAGGTTATGAATGCTGCTGCTCACAGATAGCATCAAGAATTCTCCATGATGCCATAGTGGTGAACCAAGCATTCAGAATGGTCATAGTTTTATCTAACAACTAAGTTTGGTCTGTTTAACTTTTCTTCACAAAACTGGAATTTCGGTTATCACAGACAGAATTATCACAGGCCAGTGGTTTAACTGTTCTGGACAAAATCATAGAACAGTACAAAAGAAGAAAGAAAGGTTATGTTGTAGCTAAAATTCACAAAGTTTTATGGAAAATACAACTATAGGTGGTACTTTTAAATAAATCATTTTTTTGCCAGAGGCTGTATTTCTCATGTATTTTAGCCATAAATAAATCTAAAATGATCTAGTAAGTCCTAAGTGTCCTTGCAGAATCAGTTACAGAACTGAAAGCCAGCAACGCTTTAAATTATTCTATTCTGTAAGCTAGTTAGGTTTTCCCCATCTTTTGCAATAAAGACATATCTCAGTTGTACTGCTTTTGCTGAAAGGCTCTATAATGAACCATGCAAGGAGAGCTCCTGCTGTTAAGTGGCAGAAGGTGCAAGCAGCTCTAACTCTGGGAAAGTGCAAAGGTGCACTGTGCCAGCCTGAGAAGAGAAGCAGATGAATGGGACAGAGAGCACAGTTCACAGGCTGGGTGCCACACCAGCAGGTGCAAATTCTGCCACAGATCTGATGCCAGGTGTTTTTCAGAATTCAGGTTTTATAGTGTGCAGAAAAAACCTATTTTGTCATGAGGAAAGCACGAGTCACATGAAGTAAATCATGCCCTTGAGGTAGAAAAGATGACTGTATTTTCTTCTTTGTAATGGCAGGTGGGTGCTAGCAACTCAAACCTGCTAATACAATGCTATAGGCAGGAAAAACCAAAAAAACCCCAAACAATCAGAACCCAACACAAAATCCCAAAAGGAAAAAACCCACAAATGAAACCACCAAAAATAATGGCCAAGTTTTTTATGGTGAGTGAAATCAAAAGGCTTGTAGCTGCAGAAAGAATTTTTAAAATAATTTTCTACATACACACATGTATTTTCTGAAATACATATATATACTCTGAAATTAAGTAAAACTTCACCCCAGAGTTTTTGGTTTTTTTTTTTCTAGTAGCTTTCTCTCATTATTAAAATCACAAAATATACAAAGTATCTATAAAATCTGTTGAATGTGGAAAATAATTTTATCAGCTCTGGGGTGTGCTGAGAGAGAATGATAAGGCTTTAAACCCATTCCCTTGATCTGTTACTAGCAGCCAATGCTTAGGGACATGGCTTCAAAAACACTTCATGCCAGTGCAAGTCAAGAGAGTCCCAAAATCCCAGCCCTGCTCCTTAAACCTCTTTTTCTTCTCCAAGCTGGTGTAAGCTAGAACTTCCACTATTTTGGATTTTGGTTGGGGGGGTTTTTTGGGGTTTTGGAGTGGGGTTTTTTGGGTTTTTGTTTGTTTGTTTGTTTGTTGTTTTGTTTTTTGGTTTGACTTTTTTTTCCCCCTTTGTTTTTGGTTGGTTGGTTGGTTGGTTGGTTGGTTGGTTGGTTGGTTGGTTGGTTGGTTGGTTGGATTTTTTTCTAAATCTAGTTTTTTTCAATACAAAAATATCAATTCCACTGTCCCTTGAGGCCACACAAATACATGTCCCAGCATAAAGAAATGGTGTGGGTCTGGAAAAGCAACCAGCACATGCAGATGTAACCACTTCCCAAGACTGATACCCTGTGAAAACTTTACCTGGATTCAAAATTACACCTGTATCTGTTCGCTCTCTTCCTAGATTGCTGCAACTCTCTCGTAATGTTTGCTTTTTAAGCAGTAGAATGAAACAGAACAGAAAAGAAACCTTTTTCTTGACCACATACCAATGCAAGCATTTTCACAGTGGTTGAAAAGAATCCTACTACACTGAATAACAAAATATTCAAGGCCTGAAACAAATGTTACTGAAAGGAAACTTTGCCACAGTCTATTCCATTACAATTTAGGAACTGGTCTTGAAGCAGGCAATGTCAAGAAAAAATTACAACCTCTCTATATAATATTTCTTTCCTGAAATCACAGAAGAGTAAACCTGTGCAGAATAGACCTCAATTTCACTCAAGTTTACCGTTGTACATATTTAACATCCTCATTACACACTTGCAATTTCATTAAAATTGGAGATTGGTTTATTTTTATCCATAGATGTTAAACAGTATTCACTAACTTCACATTCCCATTAAGAACAAATGTGTGAGATCATCCAGGTCTGAGTGAAAGTAATGGCTGTGATAAGAGTTGACAACCAAATTAAGATTTTAGTACCATGGATAGTCATTCCCATTCCAGCACTGAGGTTACAGAGGAAAGAAGTTTGAACCCAGAAGTTGTCAGAACTGTTAGAGGTCAGTCAAGTCTCCAAGGCAGATAAAACCAGCTTTAGAAGTTGTCCCAAATTATGCTGTTGATATCATGACTTCTTTCAGCTATGAAACAAGTGAAAACAGCCTGGTAATCTCTTCTCAGAACTCTTCTAAATATCCCAGTTCAGACTGTTCAAAATAGGATGGTCAAATACTAAAAATAATAAGAATTTCAGAAATAACTACAATGAAGGCATTTCCTGCTGAACTGAGGAAGCTGGATTAAGTTTCAGTTGGCACCCTCTTTCTGCTTATCTAACAGTATTTTATTTAAAATTCATAACCACTCATGACCTTAAGAATCAAGAGTACAGCTGAAAAAAAGAGTGCATCAAATAATATGTTTGATTGCTGAAGTACATAAATCTCAATTTCTCTCTCACACCTATGTTACTCACCAATTTCACTATGTAAATAAAATTTTCTTAAACATTTGTTTTCTTACCTTTCAAATTACTTAACCTCAGAGAATGCTAATTAATTAATTTTTCTTTGTTTCTCACCAAAAGCAACAAATCCAATTTACTGTGATGCTGAAATATTTCTAAAACTCCTCACTTTTTTATGTGCAATATACTACAATGAAGATATATATGCTGCATTTTAGATGAACACTTCTGTTTCTGTGACATGGAAATTATTTGCCATTTTTTATAGGAATTGCACAGTCGGAGTGTACACAATGCACAGACAAAGTTGTTCTCAGACCTTCAGAGTTATTGATGATAACCTAACAAACATGGCTTTTCTACAGAGGAAAGTTATCACCACTAACACTTTCCAATATTTTTCTGGTTTTCTTCCATCCATCAAATATTCCAGATAAATAGATACAGTTTTTATATATAACCTCTCATTTGAATTATGTAGCTAAATAAACATTCTTAAATACTGTAAGACCTAATTGTGATATAGAAATGTGAGAATTTCTCCAGTGTTCTATTTTACCTCTATTGTGGATTTCAGTCTGCTTTTATGATGGTAAGAGTTCTGAAATCTTTGATCACTTCAAAATTTGAACTTTTTGACACTAAGGTTTGGCATATTCTAGTACACAACTAAAGAAATCCAAATTGAATTTCTGATTAACTTTTACTGTGGCTAGAATATCTCCATGTAACAAATACAAAAATTAAGTAAAGCACTAAAGAAGGTAAGAAGGAAACAAATAAAAAAAAATTCTCAAAATGTCTATATTTCAAGATAAAATTAAATTTTAGTGGAATCATACTCCAAAGAACCTTAACAATAAAAGGCTGCATGCTCTTAAGAAGAAAATAAACAACAATAGATTCAGGGAGAATTTTCGAGTTCTGTTGTAACTCCAAATCTCATTTCTCAGGCAAAGAAAAGTAAACAGGTAAACATCCACTTTTTAATCAATATTACCCAAATATAAAATGGTCATAGTTCCTTTTCTGCCTGTACAAATTATCTTCTCCCCCTGCCCTTTTTTATTTTCAAAAACATTCACAAACTTGGCAAAGATTCCATGGTAATTCAAAGTAATCATCTGGAAACTGGGGATTAACATGAGGCCAAGAAGTTGAGATAATCATGCATTTGATCCCTACATAAAATCATTACAGAATCTAAAGGAGAAAAAAAATTAAAAGGAGGGAAATAAAAAGATAAGGAGATACAAAAAAGAGATGTCGTGTGGAAAGATACTGAGTTTACAGAACAATTCTGACTTAGGAGCATCCTTTTGTTTTTCTCTTGTCAGCTCTTAAGAAACAGCTCAAAGGGAAAAGAACATTATTCTTGCCATTATTACCTATGTTCAAGAGTGCAGCTCAAACATGTACTTGGCAAAGAGAGTTTCTGAATAGAGGCAGGAAAAAAGAGCTCAGTGACAACTTCCTTGTAAATAGAATCACCATAATCTGATGTCTCAGCTGCCTTGTCACAAAACTCTCCACTTCAGAGATTCACTGACACATTTTATCCCATGTTCAAACATGTTCATGTGTCCTCATGTTGTACTTCTAATTAAACTGAATACATCACTGCTACCTTCCTCATCAGATGGAGGAGAGATGGCAGCACAGCACAGGAAGAAGAAAGGTTAACAATAATTAGCAAGAAACAAGGAGGATGCTGTAGAAGTAAATAAAAATTCACAGGATACAGAAAATTCTCAGAGCCACTCCAGTTCTTGAAGTGCCTGTGAAAGCTAATTTACCTATTAGTCATAAAATGTAAATCAGTTCTGCTGCTTGTCCACTACTTCTATTAATACCTCAGCAGCTTCACAGAATCACAGAATATTCCAAGTTGGAAGGGGACCCACAGGGATCATTCTCCATTCAGAAATCTGCATTGTACTTACTTCCTTCAGATTACTTATTTCAGTCTCTTGCCTTTTATTCACTGATGCTAGTTTCTTATTGTGCTGTATGGCTTCCTGCACTTTAAGCAAAAGTTAAAGCATGATAACAAATAATTTCACATTTGAACAAATATTTGGTTTATAACTGTGATATATGTGTATATAATTTATTTAGAAAGCAAACTTAAAACTGCAAATGTCATTAACCACATTTTCTGCGCAGTTTGATACCACACTGGATGATTAAACCAGGTGGTACCAGTTGTCTATACCTCAAACAATGACTTAAGACTTTTCTGTATATTGGCTTGCCTTTTTTAACTGTAATTTAATTTTTATTATTCAGTCATTTTAGTAGAAGTTTTAATCTTGATATTTTTAAAGCTTTGCTTGTAATATTCTGATGAGTTTTAATTATTTTCAGACAAACACAGAATACAGTGGGTCACAGAACAAATTAATAACTGAGTTAACAGATGTAGTGTTCTATGCATATAGGCCATGAAGACAGAAAAACATCAGAGGATAGCACAGCAGAAAATTTTAAGAATAAATTTTACTCCTGCTGAAAGGGAAGGGAACTTTCTTAAACGTTATACAGATGAAGATGACACTGGGAAATTGCTTGAAATTCCACAATGAAAAGCTGAAGATATTTACTGGTTCCTGTACTTTTCCAGACAGCTCTATTCAATCTCTGTATTTTGATCCTCTGAGGTTCCCCTTCATCCTTTTCTATTTTCTGATTAATCTTTGTTCATCTCAATCTTTTTTATTTTCCTCAATGGTTTTCTAGCACCACACTTGAATACAAGAACTGCAGACCTCAGAATATCCTCTCCTTTTCTGCTAGAGATGGTCCACCACAGGGAATGATGGACAACAGCCTCACTGCACAGTAAGCAGTTTTGCAGTTTTGAATGAGAATATGTGCTTAAAAAGTTAAAACACTGGTGAATGTAACTCCTATCTCCTGATACAACTTGGGAAAACCCCCCAGAAAAACAAACAGACCAAAAGTGGTAAAACTTTCTCCTACTTTTCAACAGAAGTCATGTGCTCACTCTCTAGCTTTGAAGTACAATCAGCAGACATTGGTTAGCCAGTGATGTTCTGGATTTAAAATTTTTTAAATTGAATACAACAAGTAACTTGAGGTACTGAAATACCACAAACATACATAGAACATGTTACCAATTTATTCAAACTGATTTGAAAAAAAAGAGATTTAGTTTCAGGCAAAACTTAAAATTTTAGTAAGATTCAGTAAATGAAGAGGGGTTTGTTATGTTTTGGGGGCGGTTTTTTTTGTTTGATAGCTCCTCAATACAATTTCCTGTGTGGTCACACACATGACTGTAGCAGTGCATCAGCAAAGAGCACTGAGGAACCTACCAAGGTATTTGATGCTTGGCATGGGGCAGCTGCTATTTTTCTGAGTTTTCAAGTGTCTCCAACCCAGTGCTGTAAGAGCACAGCAAATCCAAGTGCTGGAGGGCATTTAAGGCATACATACCACTGTGCTCTAGTTTGCCATGAACACCTTTTACAATCCCAAACCGAGATGCAATAGTAGCATAACACCTCTCAACTTCATTCAGCTTCTTATGATGCTCCTCTTTTGCTGTTAAGTGCATCTGCAATTTTTGATCCTGTTAGGAACATAAATGAAGTACCCATTTAATGACAGTAAGTAGCTCTCCAAGTGCTTTTGACTATAACAGCATAAATGCAAAATCATTCCCAGAATGTTTCAGTTGTCTATTTCACATCTAACGACCTTTCCTATTTCCAAACTCCAAAGAGAGACAGAGTCATCATGATAATCAAATTATTTGAACACCTGGCATTTGAGGAGAGGCTGAGGGACCTGTGACTGTTCAGCCTGGAAAGGAGCTGACAAATGTCTATATGCCAGGGGAGGTGTGTGTGTGCAAGGAATAAAGAAATCACAACCAGGCTCCTTTTAATTAAAGTGAAAGAGGAAATTTCACTTAAACTTGAGGGGAAAGAAATTTTTTGTAAGCGTGAGCAAAGACTGGAATAGGTTGCACAGGCAGGCTGCAGAATCTACCCATGGAGATACTAAAAACCAACAGACATGGCTCTGTGACTCTGGCTCCACTGACCCTGTTCTGAGCCATCTCAAGAGGCTCCTGACAGCTTCATCCATTCCAGTTCTGGGTTTGTAAAAAATGACACAGCCAAGGGCAGTTAGGAGACAGTTTGTGTATTTGACACACCTAAATAAAGGAATTGCAACACACTTCTAAAAATCAGAAGTGCATCAACTACTTCAAAGGAGTGACTTTGATTTACATTAGTGAGACTAATGCAAATTAATACCCCATGCTTCCCAGAAAAATATAAATAACCTGTCAATGAGTAATTCTTAACTCTTCAGTATCAATTAGCAGTTCTAGTATCATGCAATATGATGGAATCACTTTGTGTATCTGTAGGGGAAGTTTCTAACTACTTTTATAAGCATCTAACACTTCATTTTACTTCTGTTCACATGTTGGCCTAAGTAATACCACAAAGAAACCCACATGGTAATTAAGTACAATATATTTAATGAATTTTACCAATCTCTCATTTTGTGGAAACTGTTCAGTAACACATTTTTTTTTTAAAGCTACTTGTTACCCTTGTAACACTAAGATTTTTGTGTTCTTTATACTGCATTTTTGTCGACTGTTCTGTAGGTACTATCTGATGAATTTTAAAATTAACTTTCTCTGAAGAGAATGGGTTAAATTAATTCCTCAGAAAGGATAACCATTTGTTTAGGTATCTAATCTATTTCTAATCTACAGTAGAGTAACACAGCAATTAAAAGGAACTGAGCCAAATTCATTCCTGTGTGTAAATTCAAGTTACACCAGGATGCATCTGGCCCAGTCTGTTTGGCTTTGGCAAGGCTCCATTTCCACACAGTAACAAATGCAATACATGTCCAGGCATCAGAGGATAATAAAAGCTGATAGTAATCAAAAGAAATGACCACCATAAGACTAGCAAAACAGGATATACAATACAAATTTCTCATGTTTTATAAGGTATGAAATTAAACACACTACAGCAAATGGAAAGTCATAATGGAAGCACTGGTAGAGAAACACCACCACTTACAGAAATCACTGCAAGGAATGTAGGTTGAAAATGTTCTTATACTTTCTCTTTCCTAATCATAAATTAACTGTTGAAGATCTGTGCTTAACTAATGCTAGGAGGGAATTTTATAACAAAAACATTAAAAGGAAAGCTTTTCTTTGTTTTTCCTGGTAGTTCCCTCAGGTATATTTATTCTAAGAAATCAATGAACAGGGAGACAGCCCTAATTTGAGACTTGGAACAGCTTGTGGCAAGATCTGAGGGGTTTTGCAGTTTTTAATATGGATTTTTTTCTTAGTGTCATCCCAATTCCTTTCTTTAGTCAGCAAGATAGTGTTAGTCCCTCCTCCTCTGTCAAAAAGTTGAAACATGCTTTGCTACTTCAGAGGGCTCTTTCCAGGGGAAAAAAGGAGCTGGCCTGTTCTATCTGCAAGAGTTTTATTGCCTAAATATGATTTTTGATGGCAAGCTGCTCTCCAGGCTTAATGGTCAGAGAAATAAAAGTATGTGATTCGTCTCCTCACAAAGAAAATGTTGTAAAACATTCTTCCACAGAAGACAATCAAGAAACACCAGGACACACTGCAGGATAGGGAGTGGATGACCCTGGAGCTGGAGTGAGACCCATAGAATCTCAGTTCTTCTTCCTTATGTCCGATAGTGCAAGAACAGGAATTATTGCCCTGCCCTCCACCAGTAATAAAGATAAGCTGGGATGGGGAGTGGAATTGATTGTGGCCATATGGTTTGTTGAGGCACAATGATTTCTTGGTGCAACTAGACCCGAGAAATAGCTCAAGGTCAAGTGGGTGACTGGAGAAATACAAAGAGGGAATTGCTCATATCTAAAAGATATTCTGGAAATGGAGTCACTAGTCAGAGGTACTCAGCGAAGCAGAAGGTGGTAATTGGGAGGTGAAAGTGTCAGAGAAACAAAGGAGATACAATAGCATGGAGATCTAAGGCAAGAGCACATGAAAATCATGCAAAGGGCTACCAACTGTAGGTCTTCGAAGCAGGAATTTTTTTCACAACAGTTCCTCCAGTTCTCACTGTTTTTCTACTTAAAAATAACTGGGTTTAGTTTATATGGTATCACTGTTATCTTCACTGTGCTTTTAAACAACAAAGTTTGCCTTTTAAAGGTAAACTCCTAAAAGACACAGAAAGGAAACAAAAACATTCCTATCTAGATTATTAAGAACAAAGCAACTGTTGAAGTTTATTTAACACTATGCAGTAATTACTTTGTCATTCATTTGACAACTACACCTGTATTAGAAAACTAAATGGTGGCAGGGAAGTTCTCAGGAAATGCCTGCACTGTTGTTAAATATCCCTGACACATTTTTGGTCAGCGCCCAGTACGACCACAAATCGTAAGCAGTTGCTGGGCCCAGTTCAGGCAACTGTCTGCTGGGAATGATGTGGAGTATTTGGGTCCAAATTCCCTCTTTTCTGAAGAGTGGTAGGGTTTGATCAACCTAGCTTTCACATACAATAAAAACAGTAAGGAGAGACAAGAACAGATGCCACATGAACAGAGTTCTGGCATTCTCTAGTGTATCATCTCACGAAACCAATACCTGACCATTTTCCTCCAGTTACTTCCTAATTTCAGCAGCAGGAAAACAAATACAATACAGAGCCCATACTCAAGTGCATTCTATCAATTGAACTGGCTTTGCAGTAATCCCCCTGCAGCCTCCTGACTGCATGAGGGCATGAGAGTTACTGTCCATATGCAGTGAGGTGCAAAACAACTGCACACTGCATCCAATAGTCAACAATTCTATTGTTGGGGGAAAAAAGACAAATAATAAAGACAAATAAATAATAAAAGACAAAAAAAATCCTTTATTTGTTTGTCTCTCTACTGTCTTCCAATAAGAAGCAAAACCTTCCACTATTTCAAAACTATAGTATATATGGTAAGAATTATATTAGGTCTACTTGCATAAACTTAACTGGACAGCATGCACAGTGTTTATGTGAAGTACTAACACTGCACATACTATCTAAAGGAACAGAATTAAAGGAACAAAAACAGAATAAAAACTACATCAGTAAGGCACACCCAGTCCCCAGCGCACACAGGAGCTCCTTCACTGACTGGCAGGGTTTCTAAGGGGCCAGATACAAACTGAACAGCACGTCTGCTTACTCTCAAAACACACACCAGAGAACCATCTAATCTGTCTTGAACAAAATTGAAATAGAAATGGGTCTCAGATAAATGATTGCTTCAGAGTTTTATCCATTGTATTTTTAAACACTTTGCCATTGGTGATGACCTACATCTACATCTACATGAGTGGGTACTACTTTGATCCCTTGAATCTACCACTTATTTCAGTGCAGCCACTCAGCGAGTAAAGTTGGTAGAATCTGACCTGGTTTAAAACTGCGTTAGCCCACTACTGCAAAAGGTTAGAGGAAAGAATTCACTTTTGTTTACCTTGTGGGGTATTTTGTTTTCATCATTTTAAATCTAAGAGCATTTCACCTAAATAAGTCCCAACTGTACGTGCTCTGTTTAGTGCTCCATGCAAAAGAGAATTTTTAGCATTTTGCCCCCACTCAACAGCATTTTAGATTACCATACCCTGTATCAAAGCAAATGCTTTCAAAATATTCAAATTATCAAATAAAGAAAAGTTTATAAACATATGAAATACATTTGTTTAAGCAGTATAGATGCATTTCCATCTTACAGAAAAGGTGTTGTCCTTTAAATATTCTCATTCATGTGGAAGACTGAGCTTGTATGTTATGAAAGAAAGATAATATGTGAAATGACCTAAATATAAGTCCAATTATTCTGTATATTTTTAACACATTTTAAAATCAGCTGCATTTTAGGAATAAATACAAGTTAAAAGTGAAGTAAGACAAAACACATTTTATGTTGCCTTTGATCTTTAACTTGTAGCCTTATCTCCCAGGTCAGAGGGCACATTATTCAATTTCACCATATTTTGTGTAAAACCACTGTAGCGTTGAAGATGACTTTCAGTACAAATGTCATGGTACTTAAAGCTAAACTGGACTCTAGTTTTTTTGAGCTTCTTAATTAAAATCACAGTTTGTAATGGTCTGACAATATTATCTTTATTCTTTCCAGTTGAGCAGCAGCAGAATTTTCACAGCATTTATTCAATCAAGCCTAGCAATGTTTCTGTGGCTCACTCTTTCACTTCCTAAAACAGACAACAGGGTTCAGAGCCACTATGCTGTCACTCTGGGTGAATTTATTCCCTGTGTCAAAGGGAGTAAAGCTGCACTGGATGAAATCTAAACTGTTCAGGGAAACTGATGTTAAGAACTAATTCTGAGGAGTAAAAAAGAGTGAGAGGAAAACCACCAGTTTTTCTTAAAAGCAAAACCAAGAGCTGCTAGGAATTCTGTATTACTTTTTGAGCTTATTATGCTAGATCCTATCAGAGTAACAAAATTACATTATTTAATGACAGTCTATTAAAAAATCTTTAATCTAGAACAAATGTACAAATGTACCAATTCTACTTTAATTCAGTAAGGAAAAAACACCACATGATGAATAGCAGCTAGCACACAAAGTCTAAAAAAATTGCATTTGTAAGGTTTTCAAATTTGAAGCTGATACCTCTTTGTGTTACTTCTAACAATTACCATATATCATTTAAGTATTAAAGTCAGTTAATAGTGGATTATACTCCAAGCATACTCTTTTTATTAAAGCTCTTCCTTTTTTTTAGCTTTTATTATTTTCTTACCATTTCATTCAGTTTCTTTTGTAAAGTGTATTTTGAAATCTGTAAAACAACAGAGAGTTATTAATTAAATAGTATTTACGTTTTTTTCTGACAACAATCTGTGTAATTAAGTATTGTTATACCTAGGATTTAATTGTATTTGTTATTAATCCATCCAATAAAGTAAATGAATGTTTTGAATTAATGATGAATTAATAATAAATTTCATTTACTATTAGATTCACTTAATAATGTTATTTCAATACTTAAATTCTGTGAAACCACTTTACATGATTTATTACTACAGGAGCTTTGAAAAAGTGCATAAATCATTATGTTTTCTGACAGGCATTATAAAAATAGCATGCAAATGGATCACAGTCTGTAAACTCAACCCTTAGAAAGAAACAGAGAAGAAGACAAAGGTAGAAATGAAAGTATTCCCTCAACTCCTACAGGAGTAGAAGTATGTTTCCTGTTGGGAAAAACCCAAAAACATCTTATTATATATTCTAAATGGTAGCATATAAAGATATAATGTACCAATCTCCCATGCTTTAATAATATAAGGCTGACATTAGAAGATATTAACATTATTTAATACCCCACTGAGTATTTTGATTTGCATAATGCTTAAGTAAAAGAGGGAAAAACACAGCAATGTCAACGAACCCAGAGTGTACAAATATTATAAGGAAAATGTTATTTCTAGGAAAAAACATAGAGAACAATCATTTTAGGGTAGGGTTCTGACTCTACAGAGAAGAATACAGAATTGAATTAAAAATTCTTCACTCTTGTATTAGGTTTATATTTCCAAACAATTTCCCTGGGACCACATGTTCTTTGTCACCTCCTGCTTCCCCAAGCCATAGCAGAATTTCCTAGATCTGAACTGTACTTGACACAAATGCTTGGTCTGTGAACATTTAATATTTAAGATGAAATTTTTTAAATTTGTAGTTTATCTTACAAAAGAAAGGTCAGTGGGATCTTTCATTACTCTTGTTGTCTACATATTATGTTCAGTCAACCATGGAGGGATGGATTTTCTACATCCTCTGTACTATGCCAAGGTCTGAGAAAGGCAACAAAATCCTTACAGCTATTGCTCAGCCATGAGAATTGATTTCTTTTGCTCCTAAAATACATTCTGTGTTAACTAAGTGATCAAACAATCAGTCTGCTACCAAGTAAATGCCTTCCATTAAAGGAGAATGTCAGTAAGAACCAACACAAGTTTCAAAATCATAGCAATAATCCATTACAACCATTTTGTTTTCAATAGAATTATTATCCCACTCAGTTTTAGGTTGAAAAATAATTACAGTAATTTCACGATTATAAGCTGCACTAAGTATAAGCCGCACTTCCAGGCATCGGCAACTTTTCGTTCTTTGTCCATATATAAGCCGCACCTGATTATAAGCTGCACTTTGGGTGCAGACCAAAATTTTAGTCAAAATGGTGCGGCTTATAATTGTGAAATTACTGTAGTTCTTGGTAATGCATTACCATGCAAATATGTAAATGCTGAAATTTGCCAGTGAAACAGAGGAAAACACTGAAAAACACAGGGAGCCCTGCAAATTGGAGGCCCAGGGGAATATTTAGTTCTGTTTAGGAGCCCAAAACCAGGGATCTTAGACAGGTAAGAAAACAAGAATGGTAAGAAAACAAGAATGTTAAGAAAGAGGAAGGATGTGGAAATGAAAACAGAGCACATTTCACACACTGGACTTTCCCTCCTTCCGCTGGAGGAAAAGAACATTAGCTGGAAGGTTAACTTAAAGTAATCTTGACACTGAAGACTGGAAGAAACTCAGTGTTACAAAGTGAGGTGAAAGATTAAACAATAAGGCCTTAAAGGTCCTCTTAAAACCAGCAATTTTCTTACTAGTAAAAAACTTAAACCCAAAACCCAAGAAATTTTATTTTTTAAAAGGAATAGTTTACCTGTAATGCCTTTAATGTTTCTTTCAGTCCATCAATTTCTTTTTCTTTTGTTTCTACAGCAAGTTGGTATTTTCCCTTTCAACAAAAGCTGCACTTCAGATTTTGGGCAGAATAAATGCATTTGCAACAACAATTTACCAAAAAGAATGTTATAAAAATAAAGCGTGCTGTTCACAATTCATTGGTGAATAATTTTGCTAAATAGTTTTAAAATGTAGATATATACTGCTAAAAAAAGAAAAGTGAAAACACAATAGTATATTTTCACCACTTATGACTGTATTCATCAAGTCTTAAAATTGTAGGTCTTGGAGAGACAAGCCTGACAAAAGCAGAGCTAATATATTATGTAGAACAAAGATACTAAATTTTAAAACAAAAGGTATCAGGTAAATCCATTTTCTCATCTGCAGTAGCAGGATTTTCATGGAAACAACCTGCTCAGTTTTCCCAGTCCACAAAGAGTAAACTGTAATCTGCTATTGCTAGAATCACTAAATACATGCAAGTACTATTTATATTTATATTTATATTTATATTTATATTTATATTTATATTTATATTTATATTTATATTTATATTTATATTTATATTTATATTTATATTTATATTTATATCTATATCTATATCTATATTTATGCATATGTGTGTGTGAATGCATGTATAGACAAACAAATTTGCACATGAGAAAGTCAAAGGTTTTCTTCACTAGAATTAAATCTGGTAAGATTCACTGGCTGCAGTCAAACCAATGCAGACCAGAATCTAATACCAGGGAATATTCCAGAAAACAAATACATCTGTTCAACCACCCCTGCACATTCCAGTCATTTCCAGCATAGTGCTGGCTGTGCAATCCTCCAAAACCACCCTGATCACTCATACTACCTCTAATCTAAACTGGTGCAAAAACTGGTCTTTCAACTCTGTCTTGAGCTTATTTTTTTCTTACAGTTACTTTGGTATAAAGTACTGAAAGTACTATTCAATTCAATGGAAATAGTTAGAAGGAAAATTAATTAGGATACAATTTAATTCTGAAGGTGTGATTGAAAATACAAATCAGAGACTACTAAGTGGGTATGTGTGAACAAATTAATCATCTTAACAAGAAAAAATTCCAAAATCCTAATTGAGAAAATTCATACTCAACCAGAAAATATAAAGTAAATAGCAATAAATATCAATGCAGCAAACAATAAAGTTTCTTTTTATATATTTCAAGACGTTTAAACAGTTTGCAAATTTCTATGCCAGTTCTTATGCCACATCCAGCATATTCATCTGCTCTAAACCACTGGGAAATTTAAATGAAACAACAGAGGTTACATGCAGATATTCACTGACTTCACCGTTTGAAACAGGTTCATTGTAAAACAAATGTAAATCCTTCATTCAGAGGAGGAATTGGGCATTCAGCCTGGTATAAAAACTTATGTAGCTAACAAAATCCACATAAATTCAGGTTAAAATTTCTTATTTCAGTTTAGGTCAAGTACCTTAGGAAACCAGGTCAGCTAAATCACTAAAATCCCTATTAAAATCTGGTTTCTTTGAGGCAGAAATGTTAGAAATGTTACTTTTCAGTACTACTTCTACTAATTATCCTAATTTATCTCAACCCTCTAGAATAAAGTAAATTTTGTACAGCTGCAATATGGAACTATCAAAGAACACTCTTTGCTCAAATGATTTTTAGCATAAGCAGTGACACTTCACAAGTTCTACAGTCTATGAACAACCAAAAAGAAATAACCAAGATACAAAGACATTTCTTTGGCAAAGTCCATAGCAAGAAATATCATAATATTCTTAGTTTATACTTAGGACATGTTTGGTAAGTTTTAGATCATTATCACTTTCTTATGCTCTTCTTTGGATGACAAACAACAAATAATTGCAGAGTACCTTTTCTTCTTCCATGGCAAACATCCTTGCCTGCAACTTGGTTGTCAGTCACATTAAAAAAAAAAAAAAACAAAAAAACCAAAATAAACAAAAAAACTCAAAACAGCACATGGCAATAATTTCATTCGTGCAATTTAACAAGACAATATAGTTATATTAACCTGCATAGTATAATTTTTTAAACTATAGGAACTGTAGAGTTACAACGAGAAGTTTGTGAATCTCAAATTATTTTTTCAAGGAAGAAACCTAATTGCTTTTCAGTTTCTTTTTTGTGTGACATGATGATGATGCAGCATTAGTGACAAATTCTTCACCATCAAGGGCAACAGTTTCAGTTCCTATGAACACTTTCTGCAAGGTCTCTCAGTACTTGTGTTTGCTCATTGTAATATGGAGAATAAAACACAAGAGTGAAACACACTTTCAAATGTTGAGCAGGGTGATTTGTGTGGCAGATCTTTTACCATGGTTTATGAATCTACCCTTTCAGAGGTCATGCTAAATTAGTGGGGGGAGACCAAACAAAGCAAAACAATATGGAAAGTGTTAGAAGAAGCATTCTCTTCTCTAGGAGGTTTTTGAAATGTAAAAATGAAAAATGCCAGGAGGAATGGCATCTGGAAAGAACTGCCAAAATACAAGCACAATGCTGTGGCCAGAAGAAAGGACATGATTTTTTTTTGTGTATTCTAACAATTTATATGCAATAGAAAAATATTTTCATGTCAACTGATAACTTGCTATGATGCCATCATATTTTAAAATCCTGCAGTCTAATCTAAAGGCTTTGTTACCTGTTTTTTAAAAGCTGCCATGGCTTCCTTGTTTTGTTGTTGCAGTGTGTCAGTCTGATGCTGCAGAGTTTCCTGGTCGTGTGAAATAATAACAGTGTAAGTATTATGTTAGAGCAAATCATATATAAAATGTTTCAAGAAAAGGCTGACTTACTGTTAAATATTTTTAGAAAGACACAACTGACTAAAAAAACCCCGAAGAGTAAAAAAGTGCATTTTTTAACTGGTAATTGTCTTTTTGGTAGCAGCTTCTCTTTAATTCTCAACAGGTAACAATTCTCCCCTCTGGAACAGAGAGCTGTTGGTGGGACTTCTGTAAGCAACTCCATCCCATCAGCCTGCAGAAACAATCCACATCCACTGCCATCTTAAGACAGCAACTTGACACTGGTCCAGGCAGTTACAATACAATTTTATTACCCATTAAAAATAGAATCCCACTGAAAAAGAACTATCTGTTATTCTGTTTACAGTTAAATTTTAGTCATTTAAGCTACCTGAAAGAACTGAAAGAGGCAGAAAAGACTAAGTGTAAGGCAATAGCATGAGATTTCCATCACCCTCCTGCCTGGCTTTACTCTCATCCATAAAAACTACAAAATGAGTGGAGATGTACTTTTTCTGTACTATTATTTCATACCATAATCTCATAGGCTAATACTACACCTTGCAAGTTGGAAATTTCCAAAATCTTTAAGCAGCATGCTTCTTTATAAGTTACTACATCTTTACCATGGAAGGTATGTATGGAAGACCAGGTTTTTTCAGTTCCAAACACTGAAATATATAAAGGTGCCTGTACTACCTGTAAAGGTACAGGTAAAATCTACCTGTAAAGGTAGTTAAGAGGTTCTGTCCTTGAACAGCTATCTCAAAATATAGATGGGTGTTTAGCTAAGAAATATTAGTGTGAAGCAGGCAGCAATCCAGTAATGACTGCACAAAAGAAAATATAAATTGAAAAAAGAATTAAATCATTAAAAAGAATGAATGGGAGAAAATAAGTTGAAAATCTGTTTCACACACAAGGAGTCAAATTTCTTCTTCTGCCTTAATAGAAATCCAGTGTTTTTAAATATAAATTCCTTTCCAAAATGATAGTTTTTTCCAGCAAGTTGGTGTTGCTTTCACATTGTACAAGCAAGAACTGTTGCCTTTTGATAGAAGACAGGAATCCATGGACATAAGGTGTTCCATATCCATTTACTTATTAACTCATCATGAGTAGAGAAAGTTTTGATTTGTGTGTTCAACAACGAATGCACAGTACATAAATGAATATTCAGAACCACATAAAAGTCTTGAGAAAGTTTTTCCTCAGGTTGTCCCTTAGCCCTGTGTCCAAGGACAGGTTCTCCAGGGGGTGACAAGCATGTGAAGTACACTAGTGAGACAGAGGCAGTAGTGCAGGGACAGCAAATCAACTATTCCCACTGCAGTATTCCTGCTCACCACAGGAATAAAATTTTATATCCACAGCACTGCCAGATTAAGATGGCACTATAAAATGCAGGAATTCAAGCCAATATGATGGAATAAATTGTGAAGATATCAGTCTGGTTTCATTTAACAGTCATTCTTTATACAACTTTATCACAGATGTAATGGAAAAAATCCCAATGCTGAACTCTTTATAACACACTGCTTTCTTGTACTGTATATTCAAGTGAGGTATTTTATTTTCAAAAAGACAGGGGAGTGTCTACAAATATTCATTTTCTAACAAGTCTCACACACAAGACTATCAGATAAAATTATTATATTATCTTTGTCAGAAATTCAGGCTTGGAAGAAATTTTCCATATTTGCCATGTATGTGTGGTGCAGGGAGACTGAAGAGTAGGTTTTTAAAAAAAAATTAACAAAATCAGTTTTTATATTGTAATGTTATACAAGCATGAGTATACTCACTAGATTTGAAGGAATATCTTCTCCAGTTATTCTGTTTTCCCTGCTTGAGTGTATATTTTTCAAGAGCAGTAGCAATATATTTATAAAATGTAGACAAATTGTAATATTCTAATATGACTTAGCTGAAGTAATGTCTTTATTTCAAACTAGTTCATAAAATTTAAGGTAAAATAAAAATGAATGACAGAATTGTTGACTGAAAGGGAAATCTATGAAGGAAATGGTAAAATAGAACCTTTGATAAAGAGGAAGATGTCTACTTATTGATGTAGTCAATATGATTCTGCATTCAGAAACAAGCAAGTCATAAATTCAATTTAAATGTCATACTTAGAATTTTCATCTTACTGGAGTCTCCAGGAGTGGAAATTCATATTAACTTGTTCCTCTGAAGTTCCAGAATATTTGGTCACATAAGGTTCCCAAAATCTACCACTTATTGTTCACATCAGCTTTGCCATGTGCCAAGGCCAAGTGAGAAGTTCAGGAACAGAGTTCACCTCACTACCTGTAAGTCCCATCCTCTTATGAGTGGTAAAGTAAATTGCTGGTAAGGTCTTAGAATGAGTGAAAACCCTCCCTTTTGAACCCAGAATATTAAGCACTGCAATGCTAGGTTAAGAAAAGCAAAGAAGGGTTACAAATTGAAAGCACTCTTGCTTTTACAAATATAAAATGTTTCCTGTTTCTGTGTGCACATATATATCTTTCAAGAAAGAAAAGCACAGAGTTGGGATTATTAATTTAAGATGGTTAGGATGAACTCCAAGATGAAATGGCCTTCCTTTACAACTAAGATGTTAAATATTCCAAGATCAAGGATAAAGCTGAAATTATTGTTTTTTCTGGGGTCGTAAAATATACGGAGTGAAGCCTTTTATCTTGTGCCCTAGTGACAGGGGTCATAGGTTTGATTGTATTAAAGAAGGGTATGCATTTCCTAGGAAAGCATAACCTCAGGAGCCCTAACTCTGAGAAGAATGTTAGACTTATGTCACTGAATACTTCATTCTCAACATTTAAAAGCTGACAGAGTTCTTCTGAGTATGGATAACATACAAATTAATGTTCAAAGTAACTTTTTGAGAAAATTTTCCCTTCCATAAGATTGCAAGTGAAGTTGTTTGCTGCACTGACATTTGCACTTGCCAAAGCCAAGCATAATACAGAGAAGTTGCTACACAACTTCCCTTACACTGATGTGTCAGCATGCCTCATATTCACCTACAGGTCTTATTGCTTATTCCATTTCTTTTGACTGAAGATTTCCAAGGCATGCCAAATATTATTATATTCTCTTGGCAAAAATATTTCTAAGCTGGGCATAATCCTAATCAAAATAAAAGCTACAGTGTTAATGACTCAATAATAAGCTAGTGGCTAGCACATTTTACTAGTGAAATAAAAATAGCTCTAAAAAGAGGAAGTGTAACAAATCACAATTTACATTAACATACTAAAATTCAATCTCAGCAGGTAAAGCACTAAAAGCATGCAGGAACATTACCTTCTGCCATTCAAGTTCCTGTTTCTCTATAACAATTTTATTTATCTGGTCTTCATAATTAGTTTCTGTTTCCTAGTTAAAAACAAACATTAAAAAAAAAGTCAAAATACTGAGATGAAGAGAAATTCAGTGAGATGCAAAAGTGTTTCAAGAATCCATTGTAGTCAATGATACAGATAATCAGAGTTAATGGCTCAGAATCTTTGGGACACCTTAAATATTCAGCTCAAAACATTTGAATCTTTATTCTCTGTGACATCTCCCAGAACAACTGAAAAGTTTGTGTCAGAGATTACTTCTGTTATTAGGGGAAAAGTGGAGTATTTATCATTCTTTTCTGTGCCAAGAAGCCTTCTGAGCTACCAAAAAAGAGAAATTGAAACAGAATCATGGGTAATCAACACATATTTCTGATAAGATGAGGTACCAGAAAATCTAAGACCATTACTGAAGTCCAAAGTTTCCTCCACAACCCATGAAAGGTACTAATAGCAGGAAGGTGTGTTACAGATCCTGCTCTTGCAGAAGCACTTAGTCAAGAATCAAACTATTACTTTTGATAATACATCAGAGTTTATTTGATAATAAATATGAGAGTTATCTTCTCATAATTGCAGTTGTTAAATATTAATGAGAATTTTCCTGAAACATTCTGGTATTCAAGTTAAATTTTACCAACAGGATTCAGCTTCCCTTTGGAGTCCAATTTTTATGAGCACTGGCCTTAATTTGGCCTTCACAAATCCATTACTCAAAAAAAAAAAAACAAAAAAAACAAAAAAAGGAAGACTATGAACAGTCACAACTTCCTGCAAGAATGATATGCAGGTTTTTGATGCATATCATAAGCAACTCAGCACTGTCCTGTTTTTTGCACATAGTCAAAATGCTGAATATCCTTCAAGGACCTGGAGAGCTGCACTAATGGGTCACTGAGCTTCAAAGGGTTGCTGTCCCGCCTTTGCTCTGCACACTGATGGCCAGCTTGGAAAAGTGACCACTTTAAGCTAAGCCTGACTTCTCTCTGACGAATCCTTGCACCAATAACATTTACAGTAATTTCACGATTATAAGCAGCACTGAGTATAAGCCGCAATTCAGGGTGCCAGCAACTTTTCGTTCTTTGTCCATACATAAGCCGCACCTGATTATAAGCCGCATGTTACAATACAGAGTGTGATAAAAGGCATCTATTCTATCACCATCTGTTGAGGGTGGGGGCAGTGATCCTTATCTCCACGGCAGATATTCTGCTAATGGGCCATCCACTGAAACCAGGCAGGGCATTGTTCTTTATCTTTTCACACCCCATCCTTCCTCCAGCCAGTCATTTTCTGCTAATGGCCATTGAATCCCACTGTGGGACTGATAAAATTACTGCATCCCATTGGAAGTTGCTCCAGCCAGGGGAAAGAGCCCAACATTTCTCACCAAGATAAAAACAGAGGTTTTGGGACACTAAGGGAGCCCCTTTCTCCACTGGACTCCAGAGGAAAACCGGATTTCTCCACATCACCACTGGACCTCTGGAGGGAAACTGCACCTTGTACAGGAGCACTGCTCCAACTGAGCCACATCTGTCACTGCAGGAGGATGCAGCCACCATTTAATGGGACTGCTACCAACACCCTGCCTGACGGGGTGTCAGGTTGTACTCTGACTGTGTCAGGGTTTGGGGTTTGTTTCTTTGTAGTACTGTATTTCTATTTTAATTTCCCTAGCAAAGAACTGTTATTCCTAATTCCCATATCTTTGCCTGAAAGCCCCTTGATTTCAAAATTATAATAATTTGGAGGGAGGGGGTTTACATTCTCCATTTCAAAGAGAAGCTCCTGCCTTTCTCAGCAGACACCTGTCCTCCAAACTAAAACAGCAACTTCTCTTTCTTTGTCCATATATAAGCCGCACCTGATTATGAGTCGCACTTTGGGTTCGGACCAAAATTTTAGTCAAAATGGTGCGGCTTATAATTGTGAAATTACTGTACTGAGGTCTTGCGCTGGGCACACTCCAGCAAGGGCCAAACTGACTGTATGAGGCTAAAAGAATACTCCCAATATTCAAAATACTCCCCAAGAATACTCCCAAAACTGTGCATTTTGATATATTATGTGCAAATTTATGCTGTTTTTAAGTTTAACTTTACTACAGTTTAAATCTTGCAATCTTAATTGTTGGAAAAATTCAAGTACTCTTGAAGTGACCTGCACCTGGAAATTGGTTAGAACCTTTAGGAAACAGTCACAACTTGGGGAAAAAAGGCCATGGATCTCTTTAATAAAAAAAAAAAAAAAAAAAAAAAAAAAAGGCCTCAAAAGATCATTCTCTTAATACTGGGGTTTAAGTAAAATTCTACTGAATTGCAATCCCATGAACAACTATTATTTGCCACGAGACTAAAAAGATCCCACCTCTGGATGAAGCAATACCTTTCCTGGCACACTGAAAGAACAAATGGAGACTATTTCTCTTTCCCAAGTGAAGAAGATAACACTATTTTTTTTTGCTATAAAATATACTGCATCTTTAAAAATGCAATTCTTTCTGAAGCCAAATATAAATAAGGGTTTCATGTTTCTGATTCCAGGATATTTACAACACTTCAACAACTGATGCAAAACAGTTTTGAAGATTTTGCAACCCCTTCTCACTTAGCACAATATTTAATTCATAGTCCCACTAGTTATCAATAGAAACAAAAGAGCAAAATATGACCCAAGGGATTCAAAATAGTTTTTTGACATTGACATCTTTTATAGGGTTTTAAGGTCAAAACTGACTTTCTTGATTAGCAGAGAGTTTAGAGGCACATGTGTGGAGTGCAGCACACTTCCTTCCACAGCAGGCTCCTCCCAGGCATTTCAAGAGATTCTTGCAGGTTCTAAATATGTTCCTCAGCAATCATATGAATTCCACATATAAAATACTGAATAGACATTTAAAATTAAAATTTGGCCCACAGGGAGCTAAGGAAAAGGTCTGTAGCTTTTGCTTCTCTGATATGTACTGGTAGAATACAGATGGAGAAAAAACCCAAAGATTTCACCTGACTTATGGCTTAAAAAAAGAAAAATTAAAATATTATCAATGATTCCCAGTTCTGCTTTAACAAAGGGTTCTGCACCATTGCAATGATTTTTTTTTTCCTGGTACTATTCTATCAGTAAAAGAAAATAGATCCCCCTAATTTCCCTTGAGTGATAAAACCAAATGAGATTGACTTGGAGCTTTGAAAAACATGTAATCTTCAACCATCTATGGCATTAAGCAACAAATGCTATGAAAATTACATATTATTAGCAAAACTCTTGCTCAAAATTGTAAGAAAATGGCATTAAATTCCATTTTAAGTGAACCCTTTGCTGTGAATACTTAAGAGGATAAGAACCAAAGTTCTAAGTGAATAGCATTCCTCCAACTTATTCCCAAATTATAAGGGTGTATCTGGAAGCTATCAAAAATGTGCATGTATGTAACTACTGTTGAACAAATAAACATCATAAATACTTAAACTAAGAATGACAATTACATGATAAAAATGTTCTCAAGTGATATCACTAACAGTTAAACCTCATCCATCAGTTTTTACATCTTCCAAGGGACATTTAGAGTTTACCCATTTTGAATTGAAAGCATTCAAAACTTGAGTGAAATACTTCTTTTTTCAGAAGTTCTATCAGTTGTTTAATAAGACAAAAACATTTTTTTGTTATACTTGGTAGAACGATATTGTATATAACTCTGATGAGGGATCAAAAACCCACAAAACCTTAAAAGTGTTCATTTTTATTAGATGCCTTAGGACTACATGGATTTAAGTGTTTTTATAAAAAAAGACTACCATAACAATAAAAGAGGAGTAATTTGATGGTTTATTTACTCGTTATAACCTTTAGAAAGTGTCAAGCCTTCTTTAAAGTGTTTGCTTCAGGCTGTAGTTTTACAAGATGGGCTGTGGATTGGTCAAGCCCCCTCGATTCTTGACCCTGAACAGATTTAGGAACAGAGTACAGCTGGCTCATGTCCAAGCAGCCAAAACTGCTGCTAGGTACTTTTATTATCTTTTTTTGAACTTACAGTCTCCCTCCTACAAAATTGCACATCCAATTTTCATGCAGGTCAAACAGTACTCACAGAAACTACAATTTCTGATTGTTTCATACTAGAATTAGAAATTCCTTCAGGAATGAGGCAGACAAATAGAATTTTTAGTAGACTTCATGGATATTTTTCTTAAGCTTTGTTTCCAGGATAAATGTTAGAGGGGGAAAAGATATTTATAGTAGCATTATTCTAACTTCAGTTCCTGATAAATCATTGTTGGATTTTCATAGTTATGACACTCAACAAAATATAATAGCAACCTGTATTTGGAATCTATTCTCAAAAACTTTCCTTTTTCAGATGCAGAGACACAGATATTTGTACCAACAGCTATTCTTCCTTTGGAAATTTTTCACTGGTCTGTCCTTGACTCCACTGCATAGCTTACAATTATTCTACATTTAAATAAATCTATCAAAATCTATTCCTAGAAATGCCTGCATTGATAGTTACAACACTCTCCTCACTAACTTTAAGCAATCAGCTCCTAATCAAAAGCCACATCACTCACTAACACAGAAATTATCATCTAACACACTGCTTGCTGATTCAAGCAACAATATCACAGACGTCACAATGATGAGATCTGAAACTTCAATGCTGTTTTATTCTCTTAAATCCACACACTTACTTTTTTCCCAATACTCAGCTGTCCTTGTTTCTATCATTTTACTAAAAACACCCCCTAATTTACACTTAGGTATAAAATCCAGTTGAAAGACTGTTAGGAAGAAAACACACTTAGTTGGCTGCAGAACAAGACAGAACAGACATGGAAGGGGATATCTAGCACAAAACAATCACTGGCTTGGTCAGTGCTTGATGACTGGGAAAGCTGAACTGGAAAAAATAGAAGACAGTCTAACTATTGGAGTATGAAGAAATCCCTGTGGGGCAGAGGAAATATATATTTTTTGTGGATTTTAATTACTTGCATATTCATACTATGCCAATACCTGTGAAGAACAAAGACCCTGTGAACAGCCAAAGGAATAAAGTGAAGCTTTATCAAGTATAGTCATTTAAGCAATAATTTAAGCAATAATTCTTTAGTACAAACTTGCACAGCTGTCAAGGATTGGGATTTCTTCCGGAAGATGGAACAAATGAACAGTCTCTTACTCCTCTAAACTGCTTTTGAGAGTTTAACTACAGTATGATGACATTGAGTAAGGATTGCATCAAGTCTCTCAAAATATTTTCATATTTAAGATTTTGCTTTTTACTGGCTTCATACAGGGAATTTCATCCACAAATTTATTTTTATCAATCTGAATTTATACTCCAGCTTAACCAACCATTCCAGGCAGTTTATTAAACTCAAAATACATAGCAGGTCCTGCCCAAAGAGTCTCCTGTTGAAGAGATAAGCAAGACCAGGAATAGGAAGAAAAACAGAAGCAAAAAGAAGTAGGCCAAACCAGAGGTCAAAGACAAAACTGAGAGTAAAATCCATGGCACTGGCTCCAGTGCCTCCCTCAGGTTATCAGCCTACAGAACCTTGCAAGCAACCTGGAAAGGAAGTGGGAAAAGCAATAAGAAACCTGCAGGATTTTCACTTTTACTCCACTTTCTGATTTAAGTTTGTGTGTTTCATTCTTGGCCATGGAAAAATTAGCAAGACAAGCACTGTAATTCTCTGAGTTATCCCTGCACTACCTTTCTCTCAGGGCTGATTAAAAATTTACAGAATAACCTCACGTTGACTGAATTTGTAAAAAAAGTCATAGTTAAAATCAGGAGAGGGTTTTTTAAGGGTATTTTAAAGCAAAAACACCTGTACAAAATTCTACTTAAAAATGGATGCCACTAGGCATAAGCCACATTATTCAAGAACTCTTGCTTCTTCAAAATACTAATGTTTTATATTCCAAACTTCAAACACACTGAGCAAGCAGCCCTGAACTGATTGGTAAATCAAAATCAATCAAAAATGCATTCTCTAAGATTTCGAATTGGCTGTCTGTAAAATGATTACTTTTTTTAACCTAAATTTCTAACTAAACAGGTAAATATATACGTATGTATATATATTTTAGGGTAAAAGAAAGCTCAGCTATTTCAGAAACTTAGGACCATGTCTTAACTGTGAAATTGGTTCTTAGCATTTGCATCAATTTTGAAACTAGAAACAACTTTAAGGCAAAAATTTACTCACCCTTCTGAGACAACTTTTACAAAATCACAATCACTCTTCTAGCATAGCAGATATAAAACAGGCATAAAAACCCAAAGAAAAATGCCAAAAGATAAAATTTCATGGTACTCCATGAACACTTCAGGCTCTGACCAAGTGCATTAGAAGTGCAACATTAAGTTAGCCATGTAAATTCAGCTCAGTAGTCTTATAAAGGAAAGTATATTCTGATTATTAATAAAATTTAAATTATTCAGTCTTTACTTTTAATACTAAAATAGTTTGACTAGACTAAACACTACCACTGTAATACAGGGGTGGGGATCACATCATGGGGGCTTTAACAGTACTGCACCAAGAAAGTACCATCATGTAGCCTTTCTCTCTTTTTTTTTTCTTTTTAATGGCAGTCATTCTTTTGTTTACGGCTTTTAAAGAGAGGATTATAGCATTTCACTTAGATCAAAACAGGTATAAATCAAGCATGTCATCAATACTAATATTTTAAAAGTAATAATACACATCTTTTGAACAGGTCAAATTCATCAGATGAAGAAAAATACACTTTAGGTCTTTCAATACACACAACAGTTCAGAAACCCTAATGGGAGAAACAGACTAAAATGTTTACATACACACAACTGAAAAAGTAACCACAGAAAAATACAAGTGAAAAATTAACCACAAGGAGAAACAGCTGCCTTTACCAGCACAAAAGCAATTTTACCTTGGTACTACTACAAGAGGATTCAGCTCATCTCAAAAATAAAACATCCCCACTCCCAATACTCAATACACTATTATTGTAGGGGTTTAGCTTCATAGTTTAGCAATGTAAAAATGGTTAAATAAAGTGTTTTTAATATAGCTGTTTGCCTTCATAGGTAATTCTGAAAAGCACAAGTAAACAGCCAAAATCACCACTTTTCTGGCAAATGGCAAATCAATTATGAAACGAGAAAGACTCAGGGACTTGGAAAATACTTGGATTCTTTCAATTTGTATCAAAGGCTGCTCTTAAAGAGAAGAACCATAATGAAAGACAATAATTTAATGTAATTTATTTTCTCAAAAACCTGATTACCAACTCTAGCAAGTTCTTACATTATTACAAAACAACCAAATTCATTCCCATACAACCCTGTTGCCTTTGTACTGTCCACAGGGAAATTCGTAATACACCCAATACCTAAACCCATTCTATTTTTAAACAAAACCCTGGTTGATGAATCACTTAAAACACATCATGAGGTTTAGCCACACCTATGCAGCATTTTCTGTGATTACCTACAGAGAGACAGAAATAAGACAAAGAAAGACCAAATCCAAGATAAACAAATTTACCCTTCTTATCCGCAGCTCTTCTATGGCCTCCAATAAACTCGTTTTGAAGTCTAACAGTCGAATGGAAAGTAAAGTCTCTGATGGACTTGGAAGAGTAGAGTCAAGAGCCTGTGCTTTAAGGACTTCATCCATTCTCTGAGTTTCTTTCTGCAAAATAAAGGCAGGCATTTCCTCTCCAGTTTATATGTAAGAGAATACTCAAATTGCAAAACCTGCAGCTATGGAGGTGGATTCTTTTTGCAGAGTAAAATTACTACTTATAGACACTATGTAATTACCAATATTTTCATTTTAAACTAATGGGCAATACTGTAGGGAAAAAGAACAGATTTATCAGTAATTCACAATATTCCTTTGCTTCTCCCCTGTATTTCTTGGCTTGGTTTTAGTTTTAAGCAAAAGCTTTGATGAGCAGACAGAAATAGTAAAGGTTTTCCCAGTTACTGCCTTGCACTGACATGAAGGTGCTGCAATGAACATGTCGTGCCATGAAAATGTTGCTGCCTACCTTCAAGATGTCAAAGATCACAAGACAGGCTCAATTTTAAAAGAGATCTTTGGTCTGAAACTAGGGACTTAAGGTAATGTTTGCAGTCTCTGTGTCTGAATTTTAACAAGAAGTCTTTCTTTCTGATTCTCTTCCTACAAGATCCTATATCAAAATGTTGTACTCTGAGCCAGCTGCATCAACTGTTGTCAAGCAAGAAGTTACACAAACAGGAGCCCCAAGTGTCTCTGTAAGGACAAAGCAGGTTTGTTAGAGACACCAGAGGTGACTACAGCACTCAGCGTTTTTTTATTCATAAAAATGTAACAACTGTACTTATTTCACCTGTTTTCCCAGATGATATTTTTCGAATCCTTGAGACTGAACTTTCAGCAGAGCACTAGAACACACCGTGCTATCCCTGCCAGACACACCCTGTGTGTGTTTCTGCACTAAGAATTACAGAGGCAGGGGCAGAGCACAGGAGTTATGACTGACCTGGCTGCTGCCACAGAACCCTTAGGAAGGAATTCCTGCAGGAAGAGCAGAGACCTGGTCTGTATCATGGGGCCATAACAACTACAAATCAGGGCCCACCACTTTTTCTTCTGTTGTCTAAATAAAACCCTAACATAGATCACATTTAAGCTGCTTGGTCATGGATAATAGATAGACTCCTTGCTTAGCTGCCCCACCACAGAAGTTATTCTGTTAGTAAAATAACAGTTTTGCTAAAACAAAAAAAAAAATCAGGCTCATTTTAGTCTTTCATTTTAAAATGTACTACTAATACTGAGCTATTCAATATGAAGTATATAAATTCTTTAGTCAGTGTCAAAATGAGTATGTTTGAAGGACTTCTGAAGAGGCAGCAAATAAAGCCAGAATAAGAACCATGTACAAACATGTAGCACTTCAGGCAACAAATCTGTTGTGTCAATGTGCCAACATGAATCAAGCATTGTGCAGGCAATCTGCAGACATTGTAGACTGAAGCTGTTTGGATTTTTTTTTTAAAGTAATACATTAGGATAAAAAAGCACTATTTGTATTTTAGCCAAAGAACTCAGAATAAATTAAATCTCACTCTTCCAAAAGCACACTAAAAAACTTGGTTTCTTTCACCCACGTTTCCAAAATTGTTTCCTTACTGATAGATGTTGTACCACTACATGAAGAACTACCACAAATGTTTGATATTAAGTATTGGGAGATGACCACAACTAGAAAATCTAATAAAAATGCCAATATTATACAGAATTAACCAAGCACAGAGCCATTTGATTTCACTGTTCATCATGCTAAGACTAAGATTTTTTACAAACATAATGTTAAAACATGACACATG